>NW_025359764.1:0-3353 GCF_016433145.1 Gracilinanus agilis | reverse complement strand
ATCTGTATAATAATGAAAGATGCCAAATGACAAACTAGGTGGGTACCCCCTTGTGATGTTGTAAAAAAGATATATTTAGGTATGGTATATATTAGACCGCCTTTTGGATTTACTCTGATTATTTTGATTTTGCAGTCCTGTGGTTTTGTCTTAACATAAGCAGTCCAATTATCAAAGTGCAAAATATGAAGTCAAGAATGCTTTATTCAGCTATTTATGTGTCATTAAATAAGAAATTAAATTTTTACTGTCTTTTCCTTCTCCTTCTCCATCAACTTCAATATGCCTGGTTTTTCCACTTTTTTGCTGGAACAATAATATGATTTTCTTCCTCTAGTATTCAGAACAATAGATCTATCCCACTGTGCGGAAAATAAATCTTTTTATTTCTCTTTCCATGTTAATAGCGTATTGTCACTGGAGGTGGTGAAAAGGAAAATGTGATCCATATAAACTAAGTTAACTACAAAGAATTCAAGAATTAAAATTTTCTGTTTGTTCCATTTTTAAAAATATATCATTCTCAGTTGATGGATGTGAAGGTACTAGTAATTTTGATAGATCATATTTTACTTTAAAATATGTGTGCATATCTACCCCAACAGGTTTCCTTTTACTCTATTAATGTTTTATGGCAAACATTTTTAAGATTATAAATGTAAAGTGCCTAACACATAATAGATGCTTAAAAATATTTGTTTCCTTCTCCCTCATTCAAAAGTATCTTAAAGTATCTTTAAAGTAATTTTTTTTAAAAAGTAAGTAAAAGTATCTTAAAAGTAATTAAAAAAAAAGTAAGGGATAATTATTATATAACCTATGTGCTCCATTGCTATCCTTGGTAGGATCTAGACAAGGATCCCAAAATATGATCTAGCTTGATTTGGTTGTGATTCATATTATTAAGGAAATGTCTAGAGAAAAGAGATCTTGATTCATTTGAGTATTAAATAAGTCAGCCAGAACATGGTGAAAGCCACAAAACAGATTTGTCTGTGCAATCCCTCTCGGAGACTCAGATTCCTAATTGTTAGCCATGCATAGAGAGCATATCTTTAATATAATTTTGCACACTAAAGTACTTATACTTGTTGTTATTAATCTTTGTTAGTGTTATAATGCCGTGACAGTATCTTTGCCAAGGGCCCACATCTGGGCTGTCATCTAGTTACAACTTGAACTGTCTTTATTGGGCTTCACTGGTTTCACCATCTTGGAGAGAGACCAGCTGCCGATAACAAAACGGTGTCCTTCCCACCATCATACCAGCCCTTAGGCCGACTCCTTTTGGCTTTTCTTTCAGTCCTCCTCGCCTTAAGAAATCCAAAACCCTCTCGCCTGCCCCTAGCCAAGCGCTCTGAGATCTTTTTAAACCCTTAGTTTGCTTAGTACCAGATCTCTGAGGGAGCAATCCAACAAGTATTTGGGGGTCATTTGCCAGGTAGAATATTTTTCTTTTAACCACAATGGAGAGGAATGTTTGGAAATTATTAGCTGTAAATTCTATAATGAAGGATGTAAGGAAAAAACAGCAAGCCCAAGCCCCCTATAGTCCATTTACATTAAAAGGGTTTTTTTGTGTTTTTTTTTCCTATAAATGGGAATGAATGAACTCTTGAGTCATGCCCATAAAATCCAGTCTGATATCATCTACGTGGGCTGGCATCCATATTTGGGCATGAAAGAGGCATGCCTTTTTGCACCATGGCACTGGATGGGTGTAGCTAGGTAGAAATGATCTCCAAAATGAACACTGTTAACTTCTGAGTCATGGATGGGAATGCCTCCAGCCTAACATGAGAGTCTCCATCTTGATCTGAGCGGGCAAATACATATTAATTATTTTTATATTGATGTTATTCTTTTATGGTTATGTAACCACTTACAGAATGCCCCAATGATGATCCAAATTAAATAATAATGTGTGTTTTCTGAAGAATTATTAAGCTCAGAAACAAATAATAGATTTGTTGTCAATAAGTTAAAATGTTACGGTAATAGCTCACTTTCCCGTAAAGGTTCCAATCTCAACTCAACCTTGTTCAAATTAATACTGCTCTTTAACTAGTTATACCTTACCAAATGGCTATTTCAACCTTAGGGAAGGAAAAGCATGAATAGATATCTTTAAAAAGTTTCATTTTTATGTTTTAATGAATACGAAGATTGAAAAATCATCTTAGTCCTCCATAAATCACCTTAGTCCTTCCAACTAGAGAAAGATCACAGAATCACAAAATTTGGAAATAGTAAGGGCCATCTAGTCTAGCCTGTTTATAAAAGGAATCTTCACAATAACATGACTAAGTGGTCATCTCCCCTCTTCATGAAGAGTGCCAAGAACAGGAAAATATTTCACGCAATCTATCTTCCTTTAAGATAGCTATAAAGGGTTAGCTTGATGTAATTTATTTTTTTACATCAGATTCAAATTTATTTGTTTTTACTTCCACTTATTGCTCCTGAGCCTTCTGCCTTCAAGAGCCAAACAGAAAAATTGAGTCTTTCCATATGACAGTCATTCAAAAACTTAGAAGTAGTAGGTGATGTAATAGATTTATTATTGTTATTACTATTATTATCACTAATGATAATAATAATAATAGTTAATTTTTTATAGTTTTTACTATGTGCCAGCACTATACTAGGCACTTCATGACTATTATCATATTTGATTCTTGCAACACCCTGCGAATTAGGTGCTATTATTAACCCTATTTTATAGATGAGGAAACTGAGTCAAACAGAGGTTAAGTGACTTACCTAGCTAGGAAGAAGAATATGCAGTCAAATTTGAACTCAAGTCTTCCTGACACCAGATTTAGAATTCTAAACACTATGCCACCTAGTTAGTGAATTAGGAGGATATAAATTCAAATCTAGTCTAGTCTCAGATGCTTATTAGGTGCGTGACTCTGAGAAAGTCAATTAACCTCTGTTTCAGTGTCTTCAGTGGGAAAATGGGGATTACAGTAGCATCTATCTCACAAGGTTGCTGTGATGATCAAATGAGAAAATATTTATAAAGCTCTTAGCCAAGTGCCTAGTAAAACATAGTAGGCTCTCAATAAGAATTTATTCTGTTTGCTTATTCCCTTCTCAAATACTATAATCAGTCAGTCAATCAACAAGCACTTATTAAATGCCAATTGTTTATCAGAATGCTATACTGGGCACTGAGGATAAAAATGCAAAATATGAAGTAATGCCTACCTACAAGGAGTTTGATTCTGTAGAAGGAGGCTATTATTATATACAGAAGTATTTGTTGTTCAGTTATTTTTCGGTCACATCTGACACTTTAGAACCCCATTTGGGGTTTTCTTGGCAAAGATACTGGAGTGGTTTTCTAT
>NW_025359763.1:0-4464 GCF_016433145.1 Gracilinanus agilis | reverse complement strand
CATTTTGATGGAAAGACAAGCTCAGATGTTTGCTTCAAGTAATCTCAAAAAAGATTTTGCTACCATCACAAAATGCCTTTACTATGACAGTTGGGGAATTATGGAGAATCATACAGACATACTTTAAAAAGACAAATCTACCAATTTAACTCTGCTTCTCAGTAGCATCTGCTTTTTAATGTATAAAAGTATTATCTTGTTTGGGTACCTAGGTGGTACACTGAATTAAAGTATAGAGCCTGAGGAAGACCTGAGTTCAAGTCTGGCCTCAGGCACTTACTAACTGTGTTTTCCTGGCAAGTTACTTAATCCTGTTGGTCTCAGTTTCCTCATCTGTAAAATGATCTGGAGAAGGAAATGGTAAACTACTCTAGTATCTTTGCCAAGAACATCCTAAATCGTCTCTGATGACGAGCTGGACACAACTGAAACAACTGAACAACAGTTATCTTGTTCATTCTTACCGGAGTGCCTCATACAAATTAGACTCCTAACAAGCATTGGTGTGTCAGTTTAATTGAATCCTTTTCTTAAGTCTAAAGGAAAGGATGAATGAAGGAATAAAGGAGTTCAAAGTAAAGGAAGGCATAGGAGGACTTCAAAAGTTTTTAGAGATTTAAATGGAAATGGCAACAGTGTGCAATATATCTTTTCCAGGCACTACTTACACTAGTCTCTTCTGGAGATTTGATTGCACTAATTCTACTTTTCTTCACTATCTGCTAAGTAAGTAACATCTCTGAGAAAGAACAAGCAAAGGAACACAAAATCCTGTCACTATTACCAGATAACCTACCTTCAGTTTAGGAATTTTGAGTGGGTTTTGGTCTACAGGAATGGATAGAAGATTAACTTTGACAAACTTAAGAAATGACAAGCTGGGGCAGTGGAAATAGTAATAAACCTGGAATTGGGGAGGCTGAATTCAAATCCCTTACTTAAAAATCCCTCAGATCCCTTACGTGATCCATTCATCTCAGCCTGATTCAATTTTCTCATCAACAAAATAGGGAAACTAATAGCTACTACCTACCAAAGTTGTGGTGAAATGATGATATAACATAACATAACATAATATAACATAACATAACATAACATAATATAATTAATATAATATATAATGCACTATATGTTTGTTAATCGTTATTATTATTGATAAGAACCAAAACCATTGGCATAGTTAAATATTCCTAATTGAATTATTATTCATTTAAAAAAGTAGTTTATAGGCGGGCAGCAGGTGACTAAGTAGATTGAGAGCCATGCCTAGAGATGGAAGATCTTGAGATCAAATATGCCTTCAGACACTTTCCTGCTGTCTGACTCTGGGCAAGTGACTTCAACTCTACTATGTAGCCCTTACTGCTCTTCTGCCTTGGAACTAACAAAAATATTGTTTCTAAGATAAAAAATAAGGTTTTTGTTGGGGGTTTTTATAGTATAAAAGATCTATTTCTTTATATTAATTTTATTTTTTATGTTATTAAGATCTAAACCTATTGGCATATTTAAACATTCCAAACTGAATTAATTATGGTGTTATCCAAAAGTGGTGTAAAACATCTATTTCTTTATGTTATTTTTTTAACCCTTTAACTTAGGTGTATTGTCTCATAGGTGGAAGAGTGGTAAGGGTAGGCAATGGGGGTCAAGTGACTTGCCCAGGGTCACACAGCTGGGAAGTGGCTGTCGCCGGGTTTGAACCTAGGGCCTCCTGTCTCCAGGCCTGACTCTCACTCCACTGAGCTACCCAGCTGCCCCCTCTTTATGTTATTTTTAATTATTAATATTATTAAGATCTAAAACCCTTTGGCATGTTTAAACATTCCAAACAACTATTATTTAATCAAAAAGTAGTTTAAATATATATTTATTAATATTATCATTAAGATACAAAACTATTGGCATGTTTAAGTATTTATTCCAAGCTCAATTATTTCATCTAAAAGGAGCTATTTCTTTATACTAGTTATTATTATCATTAATAATATTATTATTGATAAGATCCACAACCATTAGCATATTTAAGTATTCCAAACTAAATGATAACTTTGTGAGAGAGCAACTAAAAGGCTATTTCTTGAAGTAGAAGTTACTACATTATCCTCACAAGCATGGTTAGTTTGAATGGAGCTGAAAAAAATCAAGTCTGCCTTTATGTTTCTAGATGTAAAGAGGAAGTTGAGCAAAATGATTAATATGGAGTCTCAACTGCATAGCATCCATGTGGGCTCAATAGCAGCTTGAGACTAGAAACTAAATAAAGGAGAATAAAAAGGTGGATGGGGAATGAATGTCATTTGTAAAGAAGGAATAAGTAGAGGAAGTAGGGTTGGAGCCCAGGACCTTGAGCTCCAAATTTAACACTTTCTCCACTATAAAAAAATCATAACTTATAAGTCTATTTTTATAAGGAACTTCCATATATTTGATTTTTTTTTCACCTCTTTACAAGAAAAAAATCTTTCCAGAGCCAAGAGGCAATCATACCGAGGTTATATAAATTTGACAAATTCAATAATTTCTCATTCAAATCTTTAGACTTTTGATAGCTGCAGTTAATGGGGGCAGTTAGTGATTTTGGTTTTGAAAGTGTTAGACAGGACTTTTGCCTATATTCTACTGAGAATGATGAATGGTTTCCATCACTCCCACAACCTTTAGCCAAAAAAAAAAAAAAGAATTCATGGCTTTTACAAATTTGCTTTTGAACTCAGAATTAAAACTCAGAAATTTTAAAGGACTGCAAGAGTTTGACCCAACCTGTCCATTTTTTCTCTCCTGAAAAATAACAAATGTATTTCATTACAAAAATGAGTAGAACCTCAACTAAGTGGGTAAAATGTATTTGCTACAGAGTCTGACATTTTCTCTCTTTAATATTCTATAATGTGCAGTTTTCTTTTGATTGATTGAAATCAACACTCATATTTATTCATCTTCTCAATCTTTCTCTTTAATGAAAGGGATGATGTCTGATTTTCAAAAATGACTTTGTGTTAGTATGACTTGACATGCACTTCTTTTAGCCAATCAGATTTTAATGAACTTGGATTTAGTCTGCTGCTGCTACCTCCATTTAAGGAAAATATTTATTGTGAACAAATTGGTGAGGGTGCTGAAAGAAGTAAAAAAAAATGTTCTTAATTTTAAACAGATTTATCATAGGGAAACAGCATCGTCCAGTGAACTTATAACCCAAGGAGTTAAAAACATCTGGTGTTCGTGTTCTGACATATGATGAGCTATGCAATTGAATTTCTTTCTTTGTCACTTTTTGATAAATTGGAGATCCTACATAACTCATGAGAGTGGAGAGGGATAGCTTGGATTGAGTAGCTTTTCCACAGGGAAAATCATCTGATGAAATGCTATTCTTTGTGTGTTAGTGGTACATAGTAAGGGCTTAATGTTTGTTTGGATGATGGAGAGATAAATGGATGGATATATTGAATAGATGAGTGAATGAATGAATGAATGAATGAATGAATGAATGAATGAATGGATAGATGGGCAAATGCATGAAGAGATGGATGAATGTTATTCTGGATAAGTAAGAGACAGTGTGGCATAATGAATAGAAATCTAGACTCAAAACTACAGAAACCAGAGCTCAAGTCTCACCTCTGACACATACTGCCTGATTGACCCGTGATGAAGAATCTCTTACCTCTCAGTGCTCTGGCTAACTCTATAAAACTATAACGTGCAGAACAGATGCTGATTACTTGGTTGAGGCAAATTCCTCACCTGGGAGTTTGCTATTTTAATAAAATCACAGATGCAGTTGACATCCCTATCCCTATTCCAGATGAATGAATCCAGCCGTAATGGTTTAAAGAAAAAGTCTGGCCAAGTTTACTAACCATCAACTAACATCAAGTCTCTTGCATCTTGAAAGCGAGGACTGTCTTTTTTTGCTTCTTTTTCTGTCCCCATAGTAGACTCTTAATAAATGTTTACTAACTGATGAATTGATGGTGGAGAAAATAAGTTGGCACACAGCTAGCAATTCTATGAGGTAAAGGCAAAGAGGGGATGTATTCTACCGTATACAAAGGCACATATATAGAAGGTATATGATATGTTGTCATTAAAATGTCATAGTATTAAACAATTAAATTTCCTAAAAAAGATGTCCTTAATTACTGATTTCAAAGATATGTCTGAGCAGTATTGGTTAGAGTGCAAAGTAAGCAAAAGAGACTTGGATTTTTTTTGCAATTTAATTTTTAATGTATTTTTATTCTAAACTTAAGCACCAAATAAAATGGGAATTATATATCTATAAAATGTCAACATATATACATACATATGTATACTATATCTAGTAGAATATAGTATATATGTAGCATGTATATATTTATGTGTGTATATGTATATATACACACACAAATACCTTTATGTATATCTATGTATGTATCTCTATTCAGAGATAGCCGGAAGGAAGGAAGGAAGGAAGGA
>NW_025359762.1:0-1482 GCF_016433145.1 Gracilinanus agilis | reverse complement strand
CCCATTTGGGATGTAGTGCACGGGATGGTATTAGTGCTAAGCAGACACCCCAAGGGGTCAAGGGCAGAAAGATAGGCTCTATCCCTATCAGAGCATTCATGGCCCCATTTTTCAGGGTAGCAACAAACTAGCAACAAAGTAGATACCCACTGGCTGTAAAATGACTGAAAAAATGTAGGTTAGGAATGTAATGGGGTAGGAGTATTCTGAAAGAATTGGAAAATAGGAGGTCATGGGAAAATTGTATGGGGAGAGGTGCAACGAAATAAGTAGAAGCAAGAGAATAATATGCACACAATGGCGACAATAATGTAAATGAAAACAACATTGAAAGGCAGCAGAATTCTGACCCATCTTTGTCCAGGAGAATAGATCTGTAGAGAGATCAGAGATCATGGGTGCAGAATGTTTGAAATATCCTCAAATGGAGATGCTCTATGAGTTGGTTTTGCTTTGTTACAAAGGACAATTCAGAGTTATGTTGGAAAATAACTAATTGGAAGAACAATGAGCATCTATAAAACTTTTTTTAAACTCTTACCTTCCATCTTACAAGCAATACAGTATATTGGTTCTAAGGTAGAAGAGCAGTAAAGGCTAGACAATGGGGGCCAAGTGACTTGCCCAGGGTTACACAGCTAGGAAGTGTCTGAAGCCAGATTTGAACCCAGGAACTCCCATCTCTAGGCCTGACTCTCAATCCACTGAGCCACCTACTGCCCCTAAAACTTTTTTCTTTCTTTCTTTCTTTTTTTAAGTACTGGATTTCAAGTCAAGATAGCCTTGGGTTTGAATCTTAGCTCTGATCAGTAGCTATCTGACTGTAGATGAGTCACTTTCCTTTCCAAACTCAATTTCCTCTGTAACAAAATGAGAGGAATGATATCGGTAGAAGCTTCTGCACAGAATTCATGTATGGATCAAATGAGATGACATGATGACATGTGCAAAGCACTTTGGAAACCATCTCAGACTAGTTTAATGTCAGTTATTCTGAAAATACACCTTCCTCGTAAATGCTTTGTCTTCCATGATGCATTTTCTAATCCCTTGAGGCAAAAAGGATTTTTCCTTTCCTGAACTTCACACAATACTTTGTACCTCTTTTATAAGTCAACATTCTTCATTGTTATTATTAAGTCATTATTACATATTTTTACATGTATCATCTCATCCCCATATAACTGTCTGCTTGCCCTGCCACCTCCCCAAAACAAAACTCCTTTCTAGATCATCACTCCCCAGTAGTTTTGCCTCTTCCATTAGGATGCGAGTAAGAGGACAACTCTCTCTCTTTCTCTCTCTCTCTCTCTGTCTTCCTCTCTGTCTGTCTTTCATCTCCTCCCTCTCCCTCTCTCTCTCTCTCTCTCTGTCTTTCTCTTGCCTTCTCCCTCCCTCCCTCCCTCCCTCCTTCCCTCTCTCTCTCTCTCTCTCTCTTTCTCTCTTCCTTTCTCTCTCTCTCTCTCTTTCTCTTCTGTCTTT
>NW_025359761.1:0-1566 GCF_016433145.1 Gracilinanus agilis | reverse complement strand
ATTGAATAGGCTATTAAAGGACTCCCTAAGAAAAAAATCGCTAGGGCCTGATATATTCACAAGTGAATTCTACCAAACATTCAAATAACAATTAATCCCAATGCTATACTAATTATTTGATATAATCAGCAAAGAAGGAGTCTTACCAAACTCCTTTTATGACACAAATATGGTACTGATTCCAAAGCCTGGTAGATCAAAAACAGAGAAAGAAAATTAGAGACCAATTTCCTTAATGAACATAGATATAAAAATCTTAAAAAGAATACTAGCAAAACGACTCCAGCAAGTGAACAAGAGGGTTATTCATCATGATCAGGTGGGATTTATACCAGGAATGCAAGGATGGTTCAACATTAGGAAAAACCATCCACATAATTGACCATATCAACAATCTAACAAACAAAAACCACATGATTATCTCAATAGATGATGAAAAAGCCTTTGACAAAATACAACACCCATTCCTACTAAAAACAGTAGAAAGTATAATAAACAGTATATATCTTAGACCATCAACAAGCATACTATGCAATGGGGATGAATTAGAAGCCTTTCCAATAAGATCAGGTGTGAAACAACCATGCCCGTTATCACCTCTATTATTTAACATTGTACTAGAAACACTAGCTGTAGCAATAAGAGAAGAAAAAGAAATTGAAGGTATTAAAATAGGTAATGAGGAGACTAAGCTATCACTCTTTGCAGATGATATGATGATCTACTTAAAAAATCCTAGAGAATCAACTAAAAAGCTAGTAGAATAATCAACAACTTTAGCAAAGCTGCAGGATACAAAATAAATGCATTTAAATCATCACCATTTCTATATATTTACAAAACATCACAGCAGCAGGAAGTAGAAAGAGAAATATCATTTAAAATCACCCTAGACAATATAAAATACTTAGGAATCTATCTACAAAACAAACACAGCAATTATATGAAAACAATTACAAAACACTTTCCAAACAAATAAAACTAGATCTAAACAATTGGAAAAACACTGAGTGCTCATGAGTAGGACAAGCTAACTTAATAAAAATGACCATTCTACCCAAATTAATTTACCTATTTAGCGCCATACCTATCAAATTACCAAAAAAACTTTTTTTACTGCATTAGATAAAAAAATATAACAAAGTTTATTTGGAAGAACAAAAGATCAAGAATATCAAGAGAAATAGTGGAAAAAATGTGAAGGAAGGTGGCTTAGCAGTACCAGATATTAAACTATACTAGAAAGCAACAGTCATCAAAACAATACAGTACTAGCTAAGAGATAGAAGGGAGGATCAGTGGAATAGACTTGGGGTAAGTCAGCAAAACAGTGTATGATAAACCCAAAGAGCCCAACTTTTGGGACAAAAATCCACTATTTGACAAAAACTGCTGGGTAAATTGGAAAACAACATGGGAGAGATTAGGTTTAGATCAACATCTCACACCCTACACCAAGATAAATTCAGAATGGGTGAAAGACTTGAATATGAAGAAGGAAACTATAAGTAAATTAGGAGAACACAGAATAGTATACTTGTCAGATCTCTGGGAAAGGAAAGATTT
>NW_025359760.1:0-1299 GCF_016433145.1 Gracilinanus agilis | reverse complement strand
ATATTCAATTATATGTAAAAATTAGCTGGAAAAGGAAATGGTGAACCATTTCAGTATCTTTTCCAAGAAAACCCCAAATGGGGTCACAGAGAATCAAACATACGGAACAACAACAAACCTTTTATGACTTAGTAAATAAGTATCTGAGGCAAATATATTTATCTAGAGTCACACAGCTAGTAAAGGTCAGGGATGGGATTTTAACCCAGAGTAACCTCTTTATTTGTGTGGCTGGGTATTCAATGGTATAATTACCAAAAAAAATTGTTAGAGCATGGTCTATGTCTCAATAATTTTAGTTCATTTACATTTATCATCATTAAGTTTTCCCACCCAAGCACAAAAATTAGTGTCAATGAGCACACTGCCTTACAAATTAGCACTTATCTGCTCATGTGTTGGCAGGTAAGAAAAGAGCTCTTAAGATTAGAGCAAAGAAAGAAAAGAGTAATCAACTCAGTTTTAGAAAGAATAAATTTTCTCTGTTCAACAAATGAAATTATTAAAGACAAAACTGGTGGATTGATTGAGTCATTAAAATTTAAAAAATCTTGCATGATAAAAGGAGTATTTTCAAAACAAAAGGAAAAGTTTATTTATGATATTTGTTATACATTTGTATAGGTATATGTTTGTAATTGAATACTACTATGCCATAAGAAATGACAAGAAAGATGATCACAAAAAACCTGGGAAGATTAATATGAAGTGATACAAAGGGAAGTGAGCAGAACCATTACAGTATTTCAGTATTTCAGTAGCAACAGTAATTTATGATCATCAACTGTAAGTGACTTAACTATTGTCAACAAGGCAAGGATCCAGGACAACTCTAAGGGACTCATGACAAAAAATGATATCCATTGCCATAGAGTCCTAATGGAGTTTGAAACATACCATTCTTCACTTTATTTCCTCCATGAATTTTTCTCTAGAGTAAGCAAAATGTATCTTGTTTTACAACATGATGAACAAGGAAATATGTATTATATGATAATATGTTTACAACTGGTATCATATTTCCTGCCCCCTTGTAGAAGGCCGAAAAAAAGAATAAGAAATAGATTTTGGACATAGCTAATGTGAGAATTTGTTTCTCTCGAATAAACATATTTATTACAATTTATTACATAATTATAACAACCATACATCATATTATTGTTACATATTATATTGTTATATATTAAAAATAAAAGATAAAAAATTAGAGCAAAGAGGGAAAAGTAGTTTTAGATTTAGTGTTATATTCTTGTTTTTCTTTTTTAATTAAAAAAGAGAATTATGGACAGCACAGGTATC
>NW_025359759.1:0-4185 GCF_016433145.1 Gracilinanus agilis | reverse complement strand
CATATATATATATATATATATCATTCATTCATTCATTCACTCATTTGTTTATTTATTTATATGATAAAGTTCACTTGATCTCTCTTGCCCAGCTGTTCTCTTTCCCCATCTCTTTTGTCCTGATCATGTTCCTTGACATCTATTGGATGATGGAAGGAGGCTACTGGCTAGTTTAGATTTTATTGAGTGGCTAATTAATAAACTAACTTAAAAATTAAGAAATACCGCCTCTTGAGAATTCAATCATTACATTTCTCTCTTCTTTAGTTGTTTTCAGTCTTCTCCAACTTTTCATGATGTCATTTAAGATTTCCTTGGAAAAGATATTGGAGTAGTTTGTCATAACCTTCTCTAGCTTATTTTCCAGAGAAGGTAACTGAGCCAGACACAGGTAGGTTAGGCAACTTACCCAGATCATCATAATTAATACCTCTCTGAAAAAGGGTTTGAAACAAGAGTCCCTGTAACTCCAAGTTTTCCACTCTACCCACTATGCCATGCTTCCTTCCTAATAGATAATAGCCCTACTATCCTTAGCGCTATCTGACTTTTTCTGAGCCGTTAAGCAACATTTAGTTTGCCTAATTCCAGTGGTAGTATATACCTAAGAACAATACAACTGCATTTCTTAAAATACATATTATAAATGAAGTATATATGTGATAAATTTTCAATTATTTCAAAGTTTCTCCAACATAGTCAGAAGAAGTATGTTTTTGTTGTATATCAATTCAATGGCCATTATTATAATGTGCCTTTTACAATGCAGAAATGGAGGTACAGGATCCCAAAATTAAATAGCAAATTATAAAATCCATGCCTTTTAATCCAGGGTTCTTAATTGCTGTATAGATTTGAATTTCTAAAAATGAACAGATCACTGCTTTAGTGGCACAGCCACTGGGAGAGAGATTAAGTATCTAGCTCCTTTAGTCAGCTATGTAAGTGTTTATTAAAATCTGTAGTACTAGAATATATGTATAATCCAGTGAAATTGCTTGTAAGCTCCAGGAGAGGGGAGGGAGACAATAAGAATTGTGTAACCATGGAAAAATTTTTAAAAATAAAATAAAACCTATAGTATTGGGCTACTTGTCAGTTCTCAGAGGCCAGCATGAATATCCCTTGGTGCTACATATTTTAATGGGAAATCTGGATGGTAGGTGGGCTCCCTGACCTACCTTTCTTCATCCCATCCAATGGTAATGAACCGCACCAAGGGCGTTTCTCTTGCCCCTTGTACAACTCTTCATATATCCCAAGATCCTGATCGTTCCAGACTTATTTGAATAGAAATCTATTCTGTAAATTAGTTTATCATTTCCCAAGCTGTTCCTGGTATTCTATGCAGTATAACCTGGAGTTGCATGGGAAAATATAATCACTACTGATATTTTCACCTTCATAATAATGAATATGAAATGAAAATATTGATAATATATTTTTAATCATAAAAGGCTTAATTTACCCCTGCCCCATAATCCCTTAACCTTCTCTTTTCTCCTCCTGGTTGTAGCATACTCCAAGCACCCCAGGCCAACATGCGTTGTGGGTTATATCTGTTTGTTTTAAGCTTATAAACGTTTTGTGGTCAAATTATTTTGTGACTGTTGCTACTGAGACTCTGGTGTCAGTTTACCGGAGGTACAGTAAATTATTCAATATTGCCATCTAGTGGGAAGAAGGGGAAATGATTTTTCCTTGAGGAAAAAATGTCATTTATTTTTGGATGGTTTTTTATTACTATCTGAAACCCTACTACCATTTTCCCCCCTCAGCTTGTGTCTCCATCCAATCCTAGCAATGGCAACCCTGTTCCCAGACTATTGTTGTTATTATTATTGCTATCATTATTAGCATTTATATATTTTTCTAAGTTCTATTTGTAAAGCAAATCATATCATTTAATCTTTTTTATTAAACCTTACCTTCCATCTTAGAATCAGTATTGTGTATTAGTTCCAAGGCAAAAGAGCAATCAGGGCCAGGCATTGGGGGTTAAATGACTCGTTCAAGGTCACACAACTAGAAAATGTCTGAGGGCATATTTGAATCCAGGACCTCCTATCTCTGGACCTGGCTCTTAATTCAATGAGCCATCTAGCAGCTTCATTTAATATTTACAATAGAGCTGTGAAGAAGGCGTTATCTTCATTTTGTAGGTAAATCGGTAAAGCAGTAGGGGGAGTGCTAAGATTGGAATCAGAAAAGCATAAGTTCAAATCCAGCCTTTGATTCTTAGCTGACCTGGGCAAGCCATTTAAATTCTGTTTTTCTCACTTTCTCCAACTATAAAACAGGAAAAACAATAGCAATCATTCCCCAGGGTTGTTGTGAAGATTAAATTAGAATCTACTTACAAAGTGAGTGCCTAGCATATAGTAGGTATTTAATAAATGCTTAATTCCTTCCTTCCTTTATTAATGAGGATATTGAGTCACAGAGAGATTGAGCATCTTTTCCAAGGACACATGGCTAGTGAATGGTTAGAGTCTCTAATTCCCAAGTACAGAACTTTTCATTATATCTTATTTTCATCAAATACTCCCTTAATTCTCTTGGCCTGAGTGATACGAAGGAAAAAGCACTAGCTCTTTCACATATCAGAGAATCTGAGTTCAAAATCTACTTTCAGCTCATACCAGTATGATTTGGTATAAGTAAAATAACTTCTCTGAGTCTCAGTTTCTTTACCTATTAAATAAGGGGATTGGATTAGATGGCCTCTGGGGTCACTCAAATTCTAAATCTGTTTTATACATAAACCATAAGGATAAACATATTCACTGGAATAGTATTTTGGCCATAATTCTCAGCAAGTTATATCTCAGACCCATATGACTCCCGTGTAATCAGGAAAGCATATGCATTTGCATTCATTATCTTTCTGGACTAACTGTCCAGTGGAAAATATACTGGATGGTTTTTATAACCCTCTTCTGTGCAACCTTGAAATGAGTGTGTAATTCTAATGAAGGGGATTGCTATTTACATTCCCAATTCTGTGTATATTGAACTAAAAATCATCTAGAATTACTAGACTGTTATAATCCTAATTTTCAATGATAAGTACTTCACAGCAAAAGTGAGAATTGCAGACTTCTTAGCTTTGAATATATTTCGAGTGATAATTTATGCGAAAGTTAACTTTACAAATAAGCAAGTGGCTAACAGTACCAGAATTATAAAGTACTTATTCATAGAATGTCATCAGTAGAAGTGTCCAGAAGAGGACAACCAGGTTGAAGGGACCATGGGGTCACAGGAGTATAGATTTAGAGCTGGAACCTTAAAGGCCATAAACTCTGTTTTGCAGTTGAGGAAATTAAAAGTCAAAAATATTAAATGACTTCCACAGGGTGAACATAGCTACTAAGTCTCTGAGGTAGGATTTGAATCCAAGCTGTCTTGACTCCATGTCTTCTGAAGATGTCCAGTGCTCCATGTCTTCTGAAGATGAGTTTCTGAAGCTGAAGATAATTAGTTTGGAAAGTAGAAGTGGACATGATGAGTTGGAACTCAAAATAGGTATATTCAAATATTTGAAAGATTGTAACATAGAAGAGGGATTTGATTTGTTCTGTTTGGCCCCATAGGACAGAACTATTAGCATAGTCAGAAATTACAAAGACCCATAAATCTAGGGTTGATGTAAAGAAGAACTTCTAAAAATTAGATATATTCAAAAGTAGAATGGAATGTTGAAGAGGTGATGTGTTTCTCAATCTTCAGAGAAAAAATACAGACTAGATGGTCCCTTCATTGGATATGTTACACTAGGGATTCCTTTTTAGTACTTTGGATTGAATGGTTGTTGTGATCCCTTCTAATTCTCAAATTTTGTGATTGTTCAACCCATGCCCCCCAAAAAATTCCTTCAAAAATGCCACACCAGCTTGTTCTGGTAGAGACTCAAGGGCAAGATCAGGGAATAGATCTGATATTTTACTGGTATTGGGAACTCCCTGTACCAGGATTTCTTCTTTAGGGTCACATTGATATAGAGTGCTTAATATGACTGACCTGATAAATAGTTTAAAAGATGGCAGATAAAAATAATAGAAATTTATACCCACAGAATCCTGTGTGTGGAATCCAATGTTGGAAGGAACCTCATGGGCCATTTGGGCCAGCCCATACCTGACAAAGATTTTCATCTATAATATTGCTGACAAGTGGTCATTG
>NW_025359758.1:0-1496 GCF_016433145.1 Gracilinanus agilis | reverse complement strand
ATTCCACTTTTTGCCAGCTTTGCTTAAAAGATTTTCTTCCCATGATGCCAATCTCTTCCTTGCTGAAATTTTAACCTGCTATTCTTGAGTTTTTCCCTTTTGGGGGAAGCAGAAGAAATCTAGTTCCTTTTCCATATGACTGATCTTCTTTAAACTAAACATTTATAGTTTCTTCACCTGATGCTTATAATGGCACCATCTCTAGACCCTTCACCATAATAGTCATTCTCCTTTGGAATGTTCTCTGGGCTATTAGTATCTTCCCAAAATGGGGTGCCTAGAACTAAATGCAATCGTTCAGATGTGATCTGAAGGGCAGAGTACTGCACAAATATAATCTCTTTTAGTATTGACACTATGCTTCTCAGTTATTCAGATTCATTTTGTTCATAGTCTGTCCAGTTTTGGAGGTGGAATAGAAAATACATTTTCCTCAATTGTAAAAAGCAGGAATGTATTTCTTTTCAGAGCCAGTGGTACTATACATAAAACTACCAGCTAACTGTAGGTTTCAAATTCTCCTTTTTTCCCCTTAAAGCCTTACCTTCCATCTTAGAATCATTCTGTGCATTGATTTCAAGGCAGAAGAGTGGTAAGGGCTAGGAAATGAGAATCAAATTCCTTGACTAGGTTCACACAGCTAAGAAGTGTCCAAGGCCAGATTTGAAACCAGGACCTATCTATCCACTGATCTATCTATTTGCCCCTAAATTCTGCTGTTTTTAGCTTTGCTTTCTTGCCACCCAGATTTTATACATCCTCACTTTTCCTTTCTGCCTATCAAAATCCTAAGTATCTTTCAAAGTTCAACGTGGGTTCCTTCTCCTCCGGGAAATGTTCTCCGAAGTGTATTCAATCTCATAGAGCATCACATCCCACACAAAGTTACCGTATTCTTTCATATATTCTCTAATGGTTTCATGTGAAATATTAGTTTTGTCTTCCTAAGCAGACTATAAGATCCTTGAAGGCAGAGACCATGTCTTTTGCCTCTTTTATCTCCCACAGAATATAGCAGAGTTCTGGACATAGGCATTCAAACCAATATCCTGTTGATTGCTTGATAACAAATATTGAAGGGAATTCCCAAAACACCATCTCATCCCTAAAAAAATAATATTTGGGGATAAGGAAGGACATTTTTGAAATCAATGGGAATGGTTAAGAGACTTAACTCACGAATATAAACTGGTTTCCACAAAAATTAAAAGGTTCAAAGCATATATCAGATTGTATCCTAAAAACAAAATTATCCCAAGGTATATAGATCCAGAGAATATTTTAGTGGGGCTACATGTATTTCAGCTATAGTGATAGAGACCAAATCCATCTACATGAGTATGACAAAATGAGGTGGGTCAAAAAAATCTATCTGCCATGGCATAAGGAATGGGGAATAGCCTCATGGTTAACTAGTCATAGTGAACAAGTTTTTCAGTACTTTCATTTGATACCTGTGCTGTCCATAATTCTCTTTTTTAATTAAAAAAGAAAAA
>NW_025359757.1:0-1402 GCF_016433145.1 Gracilinanus agilis | reverse complement strand
GGGAGAAAGAGAGAGAGATAAAGAGAGGCAGAGAAATAGATACAGAGAAAGAACTAGAGAAACAGTTACAAAGTGAGACAGAAAGCGAGAAATAGAGATAAAGTAAAGGAAATTTAGAGATGAGGAGAGAGATAAAAGAAAAAAGAGAGATAAACACAGAGACAAATGCAGAAATAGACCGAAAGAGACGAGAGAAAAAGAGAGAGATACAGAGAAAAAGAAAAAGAAAGAAAGTGGAATGGCGAGAGATACAGTTAGAGAGATAGAAAAAGAGGAAGAAGTAGAGAGAATGATAGAGAGCCAGGGAAAGGGAGAAACAGAGACATATGAATAGAAAGATAGACAAGGGCAGAGAGAGAGATGAAGAGCAGTAGAGAGAGAGATACAAAGAAGGAACCAGAGAGACAGAGATGGGGAGAAAGAGAAATAGACAAAAGATACAGAAATGGAGATTTAGGCATAGGGAGAGAGACAAAAAAGGAATAAAGACAGATGAACACAGAGAATGAAGTAGAGATGGGCTGAAGGAAAGGACAGAGAAAGAGGGAACTTAGAGACAAAGAAATAGATGCAAGGGGGGAGAGTGAGTGAGAGACGCAGAGAGATAGACACAGAGAAAGAACTAGAGAAACAGTCACAGAGCGAGACAGAGAAAGAGAAATCGTCAGAGACAAAGAATTGGAAAGTTAGAGATGGGGAGAGAGACAAAAGAAGAAAGAGATATATATAGAGAAAAATCAGAAATACACTGAAAGAGAGGATAGAGAAAGAGAAAACAGAGACAAAAAGAGAAAACTGCAAAGGGAGACGGTGAGAAAGAGAGATAGATACAGGGAAAGAACCAGAGAGAGAGTAAGAGAGAGGTACAGAGGAAAAGAGGAATTGACAGAGACAAGGAAATACAGATATGAAGGGGGTAGGAGAGAGAGATAGAAGGAGAAGCAGAGAGAAATAGAGACAGCACCACAGAGACATTGACAGAGACACAGAATTAGAACTATGAAGAGGGGGAGGCAGGAAGAGATAAAAAGAGGCAGAGACAAAGAGAACTATTGAGTCAGTGACAGAGAGAGAGACAAATAGAGATATATAGACAGAGACAAAGAAATACAGAGATGAAGAGGGGGAGGAAAGATACAAAGAGAATCAGAGACAAAGACAAAGAGAAAGAACCATAAAGGCATGTAGAGAGACAGACAGACAAAGAGAGAAACAGACTGAGTCAAGGAAATACAGAGATGAAGAGGAAGAGACAGAGATAGAAGGAGACGCAGAGAGACAGAAATAGAGAAAGCACCATAGAGACAATGACAGAGACACAGAATTAGAACGATGAAGAGGGGGAGGCAGGGAGAGATAAAGAGGCGGAGAGAAAGAGAAAGAACCATTGAGAAAGCAATAC
>NW_025359756.1:0-1243 GCF_016433145.1 Gracilinanus agilis | reverse complement strand
CACTTGGGCTAGGCTGCGGCATGTGTTGATGGGACTAATATGTAATCGAGTCCAAAAGGCAGGGTGGAGATGAATTATAAAGAACTTTAAATGCCAGACAAAAGGAGTTTCTATTTGATTCTACAGGTTTGAGGTGACACTAGCATTTAATGAGTAGAGGGATGACATGGCCAGTCCTTTGACAACTATGTGGAGGATGGATTGAAATGGGGAGATGAGGCAGGAAGACTATTGGCTACCTATTTGCCTGAAATAGTGTTGTGGCTGTGTGAATGGAGAGAAGGGGAAAGATGCAAAGAATCTTGAGGCAAAAATGATGAGACGGGGCAAATGTTTGAATATATGGGAGTTGAAGATAATTCTCCAGTTTCAAATCTTAGGTGTGAGACCAATAAAATTAGGGAAGCTTGGAAAAGATATAGGTCTGAGGGGAGTAAAAATAAAGGATTCTGTTTTGGACATGTTAAGTTTCTACTTTCAACAACCCTGCAGATCTCTATAATCCTCTTTCCAACTAAACAACTGTTTAGTTGCTATTGTTCTGCTGCAGAACTGTGCCTTCATTCTCTCTCTCTGCTTTTCTACTGTTATGAACCAGGCAACTGTGTGATGTGGACATTACTTGGAAGTCTCCTGAAATTGGTCATTTAAATCCTCAGGGCATAGAAAAGAGATAGGTAACGTACAATCATTCAAGATTCAGATTGGGTTGTGGGATACGCAAAGAAGCCAATGCCTTGGAATACTTGATTTATATTTTCTCACTTTTAATCTTTATATCAATTATCATTTGTCTCTGAGTTCTCAAAAGTATATCTGGAGATGGTAGCCCAAGGCCAGTATACCTGAGAGAAAAGTGGTGTCCCTCATGCCTCCATTTTTGAATTTTTCTTATACAACATGAGACACTCTTGTTGAAGGTTGGATAGTACCTATTATTCCACTCTATTACCTAGAGTAAAGAATTTTTGAGGGATTGAATAACTTCAGGGAGCTATCTCAATAGATCTTCCCTAGGACTTCAGCTGCAGCCAAATACCTTTAGGAAGAGATGAAAAAACCTAGACTTTACTGGATTATGATACTTTCCTTTTTTTCTTCTAAGTATTTCACTCCTATGTTAAAAAGTGTTAAATCCTAAGATAGGGCTGCACATTTGCCATGATTTGAAAAGAAAAAAAGATTTTGGAAGTAGAAGGTGGAGCTAGATCATTTCTGATTCTGTAGACCCTTGGATCAAAGG
>NW_025359755.1:0-1558 GCF_016433145.1 Gracilinanus agilis | reverse complement strand
AAAACTTTTTAGTTTAATATAATCAAAACCATTTAATTTACATTTTGTAATTTTCTCTAACTCTTGCTTGGTTTTAAAATCTTTCCTTACCCAGAGATCTGAAAAGTATACTATTCTGTGTTCACTTAACTTATTTATACTTTCCCTCTTTATATTCAAGTCATTCACACATTCTGAATTTATCTTGGTGTAGGGTGTGAGGTGTTGATCTAAACCTAATCTCTCCCATGTTTTTTTCCAAATTTCCCAGCAGTTTTTGTCAAATAGTGGATTCATGTCCCAAAAGTTGGGCTCTTTGTGTTTATCATACACTGTCTTGCTGATGTCATTTACCCCAAGTCTATTCCACTGATCCTCCCTTCTGTCTCTTAGCCAGTACCATATTATTTTGATGACTGCTGCTTTATAGTATAGTTTAATATCTGGTACAGGTAGGCCCCCTTCCTTCACATTTTTTTTTCATTATTTCCCTTGATATTCTTGATCTTTTGTTATTTCAAATGAAATTGGTTATAGTTTTTCCTAATTCAGTAAAGAAGTTTTTTGGTAGTTTGATAGGTATGGTGCTAAATAGGTAAATTAATTTGGGTAGAATGGTCATTTTTATTATGTTAGCTCGTCCTACCCATGAGCAATCAATGGCTTTCCAATTATTTAGATTCAGTATTATTTGTTTGGAAAGTGTTTTGTAGTTGTTTTCGTATAATTGCTGTGTTTGTTTTGGTAGATAGATTCCCAAGTATTTTATATTGTCTAGGGTGATTTTAAATGGTGTTTCTCTTTCTACCTCTTGCTGCTCTAATGTGTTGGAAATGTATAGAAATGCTGATGATTTATGTGCATTTATTTTGTATCCTGCAACTTTGCTAAAGTTGTTGATTATTTCTACAAGCTTCTTAGTTGATTCTCTAGGATTTTTTAAGTATACCATCATATCAAATGCAAAGAGTGATAGCTTAGTTTCCTCATTGCCTATTTTGATACCTTCAATTTCTTTTTCTTCTCTAATTGCTACTGCTAGTGTTTCTAGTACAATGATAAATAATAGAGGAGACAATGGGCATCCTTGTTTCACTCCTGTTCTTATTGGAAAGGCTTCTAATTTATCCCCATTGCATATGATGCTTGCTGATAGTTTTAGGTATATACTGTTTATTTATTTTTAGGAAAGGTCATTCTATTCCTTTACTTTCCATTGTTTTCAATAGGAATGGATGTTGTATTTTGTCAAAGGCTTTTTCAGCATCTATTGAGATAATCATGTGGTTTTTGTTTGTTAGACTGTTGATATGGTCAATTATGTGGATGGTTTTCCTTATATTGAACCATCCTTGCATTCCTGGTATAAATCCCACCTGATCATGGTGGATGATCTTCTTAGTTACTTACTGGAGTCTCTTTGCTAATATTCTATTTAAGATTTTTGCATCTATGTTCATTAGGGAGATTGGTCTGTAGTTTTCTTTCTCTGTTTTTGATCTACCTGGCTTTGGAATCAGTACCATATTTGTGTCATAAAAGGAATTTGGAAGGACTCCTTCTTTGCTTATCATATCAA
>NW_025359754.1:0-1159 GCF_016433145.1 Gracilinanus agilis | reverse complement strand
TCCTTGGCTTCCTGTTTTAAAAAAAATCCCGGGTAGGAAATTTTCATGCTTCTACCCATTTAAGGCAATAATTTTTCTTATAATAAAATATATAAAAGCTTATCCTTTAAGACAACAATTCTTTAGGATCTAAAGTAAAAGTTAAAAGACCTCTCATAAAATTACAATTTAAATCTCAAGGCATGGAAACTTCCAAGGTTCTATACAATTACCAAGACAGAATAAAATTTAAAAGATATGTGCTCCTATAGGATGTTCATAGATGGTACATATAACAGCATTGTTTTGATACAGTAAAACTTTAAATCAATTAGGAAATATAATATCATAAGCAGAAATTTCATTAGCTTAAAATGATTCAGTGCAACAGGAAAATCAATGAAATAAGCAAGATTAATTCACAAAACTAATCAGCAAAATACAGTAAGATACAGAGTCTCTTTAAAACAGAAATAAAACCCATTCAGTTCTGAAAGGTTCTAATTCAAGGTCCTTTAATCAGTCTCTACTCTAAACATAAGGGTTTTTTAAAGTTCAAAGTTCTAAGCAGGTACGGGGTGAATTTCTTCCCCTGAGTTTCAGTTTAATAATCGCAAGAAAGTTTGAATAGGCCATGCGCCCAATGAAGAGTAATCACTATTTCAAGGTTCAGACACTAGCGTCCACATGGGATCATGGTCTTGGGGCTCGAGAAAAGCTTAGGTCAGTTTTGTAGAAAATCCCACATGTAGAAATTGTGGGCGAGTGTGCCCCGTGGAGGGCAAGAATGGTCTTTCAGGTTAAGAGTCCTCTATAAGAGAGTAGGGAGAAAGGGGAATACTTCCCAAATCTTTAGCAGCAGAGGCTGAAGCTGAAATGGTGGCATTTGGCAAGTCAGGGCGGGGGTCGCTCCTCAGAAATCTCAGGATTCCAGATCAACAGAAATGGTCTGCACTGGCGGGCTTGAGATTTGGCAGAGAAGCGGCAGGAAGGGAGGCCAGGTCAGGACCCAGGAAGATCATTGGCAGAGAACACTGGCTGGGCACCGGCATTTTGGGTTTAAAGCCAGAAGCCAGAATCGGCTGGTCTGACCTCCCAAGGTGGGTTGGGCTGGACTGGCTGGCTGAGTCCCATGTGAGGCAAAAACATGCTGTTGCTTTTAACAAAAACATGGTGAGAG
>NW_025359753.1:0-6165 GCF_016433145.1 Gracilinanus agilis | reverse complement strand
ACTCGAAATTACCACACCAATGCAACTACCAACAATTTGGAAATTGGTCTTGATCAATGACACATGACAAAACCAGTGGAAATGTGCATTGGCCGTGGGTGGGGGAGTGCAGGAGGTGAAGTGGAAAGTAGGAGCATGAATCAGGTAACCATGTTAAAAATGATCATTAATAAATGTTTTAAAAAAAAAGTAACACTAAAAAAATTAGTGTTATGATTTGGGGCAAATCACTTCATTCAGCTGTGCTTTACTTCATATATCTGTTAAACTAGGGGTTTAACTTATAGTCATTCCAACTTATTCTATGAATCTAATCATAAGCCTATAAAAAAGATAGGAATTCTGAAATGGGAGATTTCTAAGTGATTTATCTGAATCTAAATATCTCTATCATTCTGACTTCAATTTCTTCTTGGTTTAGTATATTTTTGGTTCATTCAATTCTTTGAGAATACTAAAATTTCCCCCAGTATCCAACTTAAAGGGAATGGTTTAACTTAGCCACTGAAGAACATTGATATTTTTTTCTATTTTTTTGTTATTGTTTAGTCATTTAATCATATCTGAATCATTATGACTGCATGGACCATAACTATCCATGGAGTTTTTGTGCCAAGAATACTGGAGTGGTTTGCCATCTCCTTCTCTAATCAATCAATGAATACTTTTGTCAGATAATCAGAAGTTCAGTGATTTACGCAAAGACACACAGTTAGGAAGTACTTGAGGCTGTCTTTTGACTGGGTTCCTACTGACTGTAGGTCCAGTGTCCTTATCCACTGAACAACAACTGTTTCTACAGCTAATTCTACTGATCACCTCACATTCTACATGATACAGTAGATAGAAAGTCAGCCTCAAATTCAGGACAACCCTGGTTTGAGTTCCACCTCTGCTGTACACTGGCTATGTGACCTAGGATAAGTAATTCAACCTCTGATGTCCCTAAGCAAAGGCTTAAGACTCTTAATGACAATCTGCACTAGCTGGAGTTTCCTATATTAGTGAAATCAGAGAAGCTGACTAACATACATATACACATGACGAAAAAAATTATGTCCAACTTTTTAAAATCAAATCAAATCAATTTTTTTCAAATTTTAGAGTAGCACTACATCTATGTCTAGAAGATTAACCATATTAAATTATTAAATTCCTACAAAACCATTTAAACAGTTGATATATTCAAATACATTGGTGAATAAAAAAAGACTAAGACAATCTATGATCTGCTAGAACTCACAGAAAGGTCTTAGAACGATTCTCAAAATTAACAATGCTGTCATATGTTGGAGATTAGGAAACCCACCATAGAAAAGAAGAGAGTAGAGCAAATATCTTCTTAAATTACATCATGCCTAGAAATATAAAGGGTCCACTCCAAGTGTGAGCCTGAAGGTTCAAAATCAGGCAGGCTTAAGTAATCTACCTCCATTATCCAGTAGCTTCAAGCCATGATTTATTCAACCAATGTAGGGGACAGCAACAGTTCTGAGACTATTTATGGAGAAAGTGGTTTCAGGACACTGTGGTGGTGGTGACATCAATTTCCCAGAATTTTTTAAAGTAAATTTGATTTTCCATAGTAGGATTCCTAATCTGTGAGTATGATTTTTTTAAATGTCCTAGATTTTTTAGTAAATAATTTTTGAAGGTGGATTTTTCTTTAGCTTCCAGCAATTGAGACTCATCCTAAAGCAAGGAAAATCCTGAGACTTAGTGATCTAAGTGAAATATATGATGAGGAAAATGTCTAAGAAATTTTCTTTTTATTTCTGGCATAGAATTTCAGGTTTTAAAATGAACACTAACTTCTTGTTTGTATTTATCTTCTTTGTGGAAGTTTAGAGAGAACAAGCAAAATGGCAGAAACTATCAGGAGGGTAACAAAATATTGAAGCCTGAGGAACTAAACTTGAGATTTTCATTCATATAACAAATCCCTAAATGAGGAAACAATTTTTACTAAGGCCAGTAAACACATCTTATGAATAAAACATATATTATTAATATTAATAATCACTGAACTGCTTATATAACAAAAGGATTCTTTAATAACTTTAATATTAATAAATACACACACACACACACATATATATATACATATGACTGGGGAAAAAAACACAGAACTCGTAAATAGTCAGAAAAATCACTATTTAAGGAAAGGAGTTTAGCACTAGAATTAGTCCTCCTTGCAGAGCTGTGCACCATAAACCCCAACAGAGTCCCCAGACTCTGGCAGTTTCAGTCACTAAACTCCTGGGAGTGCTATCCCACTAGATGACAGCTCCAAAGAGGGACAGAACATGGGGGTCTTTTATACCCTAAGGAGAACTTGGTAGAGCATAGACAAACATGCATAGACAAACTGCAAGCAGCCTGCAAAGAGGTCTGCAGCCAGTCTCAGGGGCATCAGGGAGCGGTCATCTATAACAATTACAAAGGAAAGGGTCAAACTAAGAGCTGGGCTTCCTGGGAGAAGACTTTAGTACAATGGGAGAAGCTTCTAAAATAAATAAAGGCACTGAACATTTTTACTATGTCTACAGATCCCACCAACACTAGGGGTCCTCAAATAGTTTAAAGTTCATAGTTCAAGCCAAATCAGGTGTGCCTGGTATTGGGGTTCCTCAAAGAACAGAGGTAAAATTGAGGCATCCAGATTTCACATTGACAATATATGCATATATATGTATAAAAGTATACATATATATACACACATATATATTTTTTACTGTCTTCTTAAACTGAGAATTCTTTTAAATTACATGTGTAATTTAATATTGTATAAATGTGATAAAATTACATGTGTAATTTAAAAGGATTATAAGGTATATATACACATATACAAACATACATATGTATATATATATATAAAACACACATTTGTATATGAAACACACACATATATGTGTTAAAACTAAATTAAAACTCTGAGTTTATTAATATTTACTTGAATAAAAGAAAGAAGACAGAGATATTCTGAAATATTCTAAATGGCCATGTGATTGCTTCTCCTCCTCATGGCTCTCTCTCAGCCACCCTTCTTTCATGCCTGGGTCCAACATAATAGAGAAACCACACTTCCTGGAACACCTTCTTAAATCTTCTCCTTTACCCATGGATCTGTAACCTTTCCTTTCTGTTTCAATGTGCCTAGCTCACTACTCCCCTGACCTCATACTGGAGCACTCTCTCATGATGTAGTGCATGCAGCACAGGGACATGTAGAATGACCCTAGGACATGATTTCTAGGGGAGGGGGTTCCTTTTACACAGATGCATAAATATACATATATGTAATTAATTTTTTGTACAACTATGTATTTTATTTTATGCATTTAAAAACATTACTGTGAGACAAGGTCCATAGGACTGACCAGACATTATATGAGAAAACGTTTGAAATTCCCGTCTGAGAGAATTGTCTGGGTTTGACCACAGAGAAGGTAAATACTGGGTTTGGCCACAGAAAAGGTAAATACTTTGTCCAGTATCATAGAGCCAATATGTCAGAGATCAGACTTCAACCAAGCTTCTAGATCAGCTTTCTATCCATCATTTTCATTACATAATGGAATGTTATAAAGTATAAAATAGAAAACTCAATTAGACATATTAAAAAACAAAGCAGAAATTAATAAAAACAAAAGTAAAAGAACTATTGAATTAATAAATAAGACTAGAAGCTGGCATTTTGAAAAAAAAAAAGATAAACCAGACAAAGTATTGGTAAATCTAATGAAATAAAAGGAAAGAAGAAAACCAAATTAATAATTTCAAAGATGAAAAGGGAGATCTGACCTCTAATGAGAGGAAATTAAGGCAATCATTAAAAACTATTTTGCCCAATTTTATAACAATAAATATAGCAATATAGGTGATATGGATAAATATTTACAAAAGTATAAATTGCCTAGATTAACAGCAGGAGAAATAGAATACTTAAATAATCCTATATCAGAAAAAGAAACTGAATAAGCCATCAAAGAACTACCTAATAAAAAATCATCAGGGACTGTTGGATTCACAAGAATTCTATAAAACCTTCAAAGAACAACTAATCCCAATACTATACAAATTATTTGACATAATAAGCAAAGAAGGAGTCCTACCAAATTCCTTTTATGACACTAATTTGGTACTGATACCAAAGCCAGGCAGACCAAAAAGAGAAAGAAAACTACAAACCAATCTCCTTAATGAAGATAGATGCAAAAATCTTAAATAGAATACTAGCAAAAAGACTCCAGCAAGTGATCACAAGGGCTATCCATCATGATCAAGTGGGATTTATACCAGGAATGCAAGGATGGTTCAACATTAGGTAAACCATCCACATAATTGACCATATCAACAAGCTAACAAACAAAAATCACATGATAACCTCAATAGATGCTGAAAAAGTCTTTGACAAAATAAAACACCCCTATTGAAAACACTAGAAACTACAGGAATAAAATGACCTTTCCTAAAAATAATAAACAATATATTTCTAAAACCACCAACAAGTATCATATGCAAAGGGGATAAATTAGAAGCCTTCCCAATAAGATCAGGAGTGAAACAAGGATGCACATTATCATCTCTATTATGTAATATTGTACTAGAAACACTAGCAATAGCAATTAGAGAAGAAAAAGAAATTGAAGTTATTAAAATAGTCAATGAGGAGACTAAGCTATTAGTCTTTGCAGATGACATTATGGTCTACTTAAAAAATCCTCGAGAATCAACTAAAAAGCTAATGGAAGTAATCAATACCTTTAGCAAAGTTGTAGGATACAAAATAAACCCACAACAATCATCAACATTTCTAAATATTTCCAACACATCACAGCAGCAAGAGGTAGAAAGAGAAACACCATTTAAAATCACCCTAGACAATATAAAATACTTAGGAATCTACCAAAACAAACAGAGGAATTGTATGAAGAAAACTACAAAACACATTCCGAACAATTAAAACTAGGTCTAAACAACTGGAAAAACATTGATTGGGGCTTCTGGGTTAAGATGGAGGCAGAGTAAAAGGCAGCGGCTTAACCTCACCTAACCAAAACATACAGGACTCCTCAAGGGGACATAAAAACAAATCCAGACGATCAGAGGGACCCCACAACAGGGTGAAGTGTGGAAGTTATGTGGAATTGGGGCATTTCCAAGCTATAAAGGGGTGAAAAAGCTATCACTAAATCGAGGGCTGAGCAACCCTCACCCCAACACACTACCTACATTGCCAAAGCTAGTGCAAAAGAAGTAGAGCAAGTTTGGGTCACCCTTTGAGTCACTGGCAGCTCCAGGGCCTGCTCCTGAGAGCAGCAAGACTTAAGACCCCAAAAGGCTAAAGAAAGCTCTCCAACTTTGAGAGCTGACACTTAGAGCAGGCATGGGTGGAGGCAGAAGCAGGAGCGAGTGAAGGCTCTGAAACCTTGAGTGGGGAACCAGTGCAGACAGATACACGACTGTGGAAGCAGCTCCATGAGACTTGTAAAGGAGCCTCCAGCAGAGGATAATGCAAGGGGGACCACCAGGAAGCTTGACCTTGAGAATAAGCAGACCTGAGACCTCAGGAGCCTAAAGAACGCAGACAGACCCTGAGTATGAGGATAAAGCTGAGAAAGTGCTGGGCTTAAAATGGTAACCCACAATCAGGAAAACCAGAAGACAAAGATTAACAACAAGAAGAAGAAATCTTTAACACTCGACAACTTTTACACAGAGAAAATCCAGACAAGAGCAAACAGAAGAGTAGAACAAACAAGCAATCACAACCGAACCCTCCCAAAATAAAGAAAACTGGTCACAAGCTCTTGAAAAGTTCAAATCTGAGATCATGAGAAAGTTGGAAAAGATTTAGCTAGAGAAATGGGAAATAGATCAAAAGGAAATCAAGCAAGAAAACAATAGTTTAAAAGACAGAATTTTGCAATTGGAAAGTGAGGCTCAGAAATCAAATGGACTGATAAGCAAATTGAACACCAAAAATGACCAAACTGAAAAGGAAGACCAAAAGATTATAGTCAAAAACCAGTCCCTAAAGGCTAGAATTGAGTAATTAGAAGCCAATGATCTCTCAAGACAGTAAGAACAAATAAAACAAAGTCAAAAAAACTGTTAAAATAGAAGGAAACATGAAATATCTCAATGAGAAAGTGACAGAAC
>NW_025359752.1:0-1535 GCF_016433145.1 Gracilinanus agilis | reverse complement strand
ATAATAAGAGCTTACATTTGTATAGTGCCTCATAGTTAGAAGATGCTTTGTAACTATTAACCCATTTCATTCTTGAAACGCCCGCCTGTGAAGTGCATATGTTATTTTTTTGTTTTAAAGAAGAAGGTATTGAGGACCAGAAAGATCAAATGACTTGTCTTTGGTCACATTGCCAGTAAGAGAAGGCAGCAGGCTACACATCCTGGGCTTCTGGCGAGTGCATTAGAAAGAGCACTGCATTTAGAGTTAGAAGTATTGGGTTGTAGATTTAGAGTTAGAAGAGAGGTTAGAGGCATTCTACTCCAATCCCCTTCATCTTACAGATGATGAAACTGAGGTTCAACGAGATTAAGTAACTTGCTCAAGGTCACACAGTTGGCAAGCATTATAGGCGGGATTTGAATCCAAGTCTTCTGACCTCGGTGCTCTTCCCAATGTTCCATGCCAAGGTATGAATCCAGACATTCCCCCTTGCTAGCTATGTGATGGCCAATTTACTTAATATGTATTTCCTCTTATGATGGAGTTGCAGCTGAAGTGCCTGATAGCTCTGCTATCCCTACTTTCCTAGGTTGTCATTACTGATCTGATTCTCTTTCCTCTTTTCAAAATCTGACCCTACAGTTAGCCATTTTTATCTTATCCTGTCCTCATCTTTGAATGTCCTGCCTTTGTCTTACAGTTATCACTTGGCAAACTCCAACCCTGGACTACCTCCATTCAGGTGCTTCTAAATGCTGCTGTAGGAAGTCATATAATTGCGTTGACTCCCTGTATTATGCTTATTCTTTTACTTCTTCCTGCTTGACTCAGTTTTGCACTGTCCATAGTGTCTTCTCTAAGACTTTTCTCCGGTTTCATATTCCAATCATATCAGAGTCATTCTTTATTCTTTCCATCTTTATTCATCATGGCAATTTCTCCCTCCAATTTTTTTCTTTTTTTTTTTAAAACCCTTAACTTCTGTGTGTTGGCTCCTACGTGGAAGAGTGGTAAGGAGTAGGCAATGGGGGTCAAGTGACTTGCCCAGGATCACACAGCTGGGAAGTGTCTGAGGTCATATTTGAACCCAGGACCTCCCATCTCTAGGCCTGACTCTCAATACACTGAGCTACCCAGCTGCCCCTCTCCCTCCAATTTTAACTGCTACATTTACTTCTTCCTCCTCCTTCTTTTTCTTCTCCTCCTCCTCTTCCTTCTTTTATGTCTTAGTATTAATTGTAGGACAGAAGAGTGGCAAGGACTAGGTAATCAGGGTTAAGTGATTTGCCCATTGTCTCACAGCTAGAACAGATTTGAATGATCTGGTGCTCTATCCTCTGTGCTTACTAGCTGCCTCTAAAGATGGCTGTTCTTAAGAACTCTTTACTTGATCTGCCATCCATTCAAGGTTATTATACTGTGTCTTTCCTCCCTTTCTTGACCAGCCTCTTAAAAATTGTATATGCTTGTTGTCTCCATTTCCCCACCTCAGACATCCTTCAAAGATATTTGTAGGGGGCAGCTGGGTAGCTCAGTGGAGTGAGAGTCAGGCC
>NW_025359751.1:0-3149 GCF_016433145.1 Gracilinanus agilis | reverse complement strand
CTTCCTTCCTTCCTTCCTTCCTTCCTTCCCTCCTTCCTTCCTTCCTTAATGGCTCAAACAGCATTAGCAGATTTAGGGATTCCCCACCCCATTTTGCTTTCATGAATTTTCCTGGGATTTTTGTACCAAGAAAGTTTGAGTTGTTTTGTAGTTACACATACTTATCCACTCTAAAACTCCCAACTCAATTATCAATATGTTCCCAGTACTGATAAACTGCTGCCACATTTAGAAGGCCCTATGATAGCATTTATTAAACATTAATTACTCAAAAGTTAAGATTTTGTCCATTTCTCAGAGATGTTCTTGAAAACAACTAAGCAATTAATGCCTAACCAGTGCTGCAAGTATAAATCTATGTACAATAGGTGATGATCCAGATGGAGAGGGGTGGTGGTGGGGATGCCACACAGTTCTTAAAAACCTTCTTCAATAAAGTGGCTAATTAGCAAACTTCCAGAACAGCATTTTTCTAAAGTTCACTCTAGCTTCAACAAGGAACTATAGGAAAGCAGGTCACATCAAACCCCAAGCATAGGCTAGAGCCCCTGAGCTAAAAAAGCATGATTAGCATCCCAAGGGTTAAAGGTTAATAAAGAGCTAACAAAGCAAAGGTGTTGATTTTGTCCTCATTCACAAATTGGGGCAGTTTCTAATCCCCTGCTGTTATTTTGGATTGTTTGTTGTTGTTTTCTTTTAAAACTGAAAGGTTATTTATCTACATCCATCCCTCTCCTCTTCAGTCCTGAAAAAGAAAGTAAACATTTCCTACATTTATATTATACTCCCACCCCACCCCCAGACTTTCCTGTACACAAGATTCTGCAACCCTACTACCTTGCCTACTAAAGAAAAGCTTTTTAGAAATTCCCTTTAGATGCTTTTCATCCTCCCTTCCCTCCTTCTCCCTCCAACTCAACTTAAATGAGAATTGTTCCTTCCATGATGAGTTAAGAACAGGTGAACCCTGTGTGTCACAGAAGAACATGTTGGGATCAGGAAGAGGCACCGTTATTAGAGATAGCTCTGTAGTCAATTGTGACAAGAGCCCAGCTTCCCTGCCTTATTCCTACATTCTCCAGAGGAATTATCTCTTACACAGAACACAGAGAACACCTCTAACCTGCTTCCCTCCTTTTATTTCTCCAGTAATGCTGTCAAAGAATGGGGCAAGGGGCTGGGAGTTGGGGGAGGATTGTTGGAAGAATAAAAGAAAACAACACATTATCTACAGGCAGCATCAAATGGAAAAGATGGGGCATGATAATGTCAGAGAACAACCATGCCATTAAGTTTTGAATGACATGTCGTAGAGACCCCACGTTTAACAACAAGAGTATATGGAGGGATACAAATAGAGACAAAATATTAATAATCAGCATTTCCATTCTCCAGCTGTGATGCCTTCATGGACTTTCCTTAAGTACGAGCTTATGTGTATCAAACCTGATGTACTCCTATCTCAAATACTCTGAACAATCAGCTCTAGACACCCAGATTGGTTTCCTGGCATAGGGAGAAACACCTAAGGTTGGCTTAGTGCTGATGTCTCTTCTGTTTAGTTAACGTATCTGTCATCTATTTATACTTGTATGCCAGCGGTAACTATGGTCCAGAATAGATTCATTTCTCTTGAATATCAAGCATGTCTATGGAGCAAAGCCAGTCTTCTTGCTCATATGAGCAGGGAATACTCTTGAGTTCATCCACCTGGGATCCAGGCATTTCAGTAACGTATTTACAGGCGGTTTTCACTTCTTGAGGGAAGCTAAGTGCCGCGAATGCAGAGATAAAAATACTCTGGGCCAAGGGAAATGGGCTGTTCTCACAATGAAATGGTATTTTGCTTGAATTAAATAACCTTAGAATGGAAATGGGTGAGCCAGTGTCTGCAAAACCCTTTGGGAGGTGAGGGGGTGGGTACTGAACCCTGAGAAATTCTAAAGGCATGGAGTTAGCAAGACAGTTTACTCATGTCACATAGGTGCCTGATGCCACTTGCTTTGACAGCCTAGAGGAGACAATTAAAAGCAATTTGTAAATGCACTTCCTTCTTTCCAGTCCACATAGAATTAGGTGATACTCGAAAATCAGGAAAGCCTCTAGTCTTAATCAGTGCAAACTGCACTCAGAAAGGTTAATGAGATGCAATAGCAAAGAAACTTAAGGCACAAAGAAGAGGTTCAAAATACTAAACAATTTGCACTTGGCTCTCATTTGCTCCAATTAAGAGCAAGCAGCAATAGCTTTCAGTGTTGCTCATGTTCAGGGCACTTCGGCACAGATTGAGAATGTAGGAGAAATGAGGGGTTAGGAAAATCCAGAACACTTCCAGTAAGTTATTAACTCCCCTATATTGGGTTCATTATTTACATTCTAACTGGCAACCTCACCATGTAGACATTTCCTACCAAAACGACCCCTCCACCCAACAGTTCCCTTCCAAAAGAGATAAGTAGGGGACCAGGGTCAATTTTCTCCTTCACCCCAAACTGCAATACCTGCCCCCCACCCCAACACACACAGTATATATTCCTAGGTTTCTCAGGAAATGTTAGATCCACAAAAGAAGCACAAAAGGAAGGGGGTGGGGTAGCATACAAATGGAAATAATCTCTTTGGCAGGAAAAAGCCCCCTAAATGCCACCCACAGAGTACTCCCAAGCTTTCCTCTCCTCAGATGTCTTCATAAACTATTTGTAGATTTCACATCATCAACCATAAGCAGACACATGGCGAGAAAACAGGGTAGAGGTCTAAGTAGTCCCATAACTTACCTTCCTTATTGGTCTTCAAACTTCTCCAAGGAAAATTTATATGCTTCCAGCTAGTATTCGTCTTTATTTTTCTCTTTCCTTTTTTTCCTCTCTTTCCTTCCCTCTTTCTTTTTGTTTGAAAAGTCACACAGGAGAAAAGCAATTAGTTTTCAAAGGTTCCATTGATCTTCTCTTCCAGAAAAATGTGCCCAAGAGACAACACCAAAAAAGTAAGTCCAAAAACTCATCAAAGGTGATAGCAAAAAGGAAAGAGGAAGTAAGGACAGGTGGAAGAGAAAGGACCAGAAGGTGAGCTTCAGGGGCTTGGGTAATGTATTCACTCCGGAGAAACCTCTCACTGTACACTCTACCTGCTCTCTCTCTCTCTCTCTC
>NW_025359750.1:0-6398 GCF_016433145.1 Gracilinanus agilis | reverse complement strand
CTCTCTCTCTCTCTCTCTCTCTCTCTCTCTCTGTCTCTCTCTTTAAAGTCTATTTATTTAATTAATGAATTTAGAATATTTTCCATAGTTACATGAATCATGTTCTTTCCCTCCTTTCCTCCCACCCCCTCTGTAGCCAACAAGCAATTCCATTGGGTTTTACATGTGTCATTGATCAAGACCTATTTCCACATTATTAGTATTTGCAATAAAGTGATCATTAAGAGTCTACATCCCCACTCATATCCCCATCAAACCATGTGATCAAGCAGTTGTTTTTCTTCTGTGTTTCTATTCCCACAGTTCTTCTTTTGAATGTGGATAGTGTTCTTTCTCATAGATTCCTCAGAATTTCCCTGGATCATTACATTGCTGCTAGTAGAGAAGTCTATTGTATTCAGTTGTGTCACAGTTTATCAGTCTCTGTGTACAATGTTCTCCTGGATCTGCTCCTTTCACTCTGCATCAATTCCTGGAGGTCTTTCCAGTTCACATGGAATTCTTCAGTTTATTATTCCTTTCAGCACAATAGTATTCCATCACCAACTGATACCACAATTTGTTCAGCCATTCCCCAATTGAAGGGCATCCCCTCATTTTCCAATTTTTTGCCACCACAAAGAGTGCAGCTCTAAATATTTTTGTCCAAGTCTTTTTCCTTATTATCTTTTTGGGGTATAAACCCAGCAGTGGTATGGTTGAATCAAAAGGCAGGCAGTCTTTTAGCACTCTTTGGACATATGAACCTAGGATCTCTTGTCTCTAGACCTGGTTCTCAATCCAGACTGTTTAATTTTTGTCTTTGCCTCTCTAGTACCTACCATAGTACTTTATACATGGTAAATATTTAATAAATGTTTGTTGAATTGAATGGAATTGAACTAATTGGATCCAGAAGCTCTGTTTGATAGTCCAGGAATCATCTCCCTGAAGGACTCCAGTGCCTAAATGCATTTCTGCCTTTTACCTGCCCATTTCTCAGGGACTCCCATTTGGGATGTTTCTTGGCAGGTTCTGGCTGGGACTACAGCTCTGTCTGTGCTTTGGAAAGGTCTTCCTCCTCTCAATGCTCTTTTTCCTATACGAAAAGACATGTTAATGCTTTTCTGATGGGCTCCCAGAAGCACTAATGAAATAAACATTGGAAACCACTAATGTCCAAATTCTGAATGCATCATAACAATTTAAAGTTTCCTTTCTCTAGATGTCCCCCAGGGGAGCAAAGTGCCAGCCCAACTAGCAATTTCATGAGTGAATGCTGAGCATCTTCCTGGGGAGGTTTATTTCTGGGATCATGAATCTTTGTTGAATCCCTTGGGCCCCAAAGTGTGGCCTGTCATCCATCAAGGCGTTCCTTATTATTCTGGTGGGAGTGGGTACTGGTAGGGAAAGTAGAGGTGGGATGCAGGAAGCTAGTCAGGCTGATGCATGGATGTGGAAGGTAGAATGAGGGCAAAGAATATGACATTTTGGTCTTTCTTTCTTCCCACTGTCAAGATTTAGATTCATGGAAGGAGAAAAACATTAGATTTGGAATGAGAGGTACTGAATTCAAATCCTGATTTTGCTACTTACTACCTATTGTGACTTTATATGCCACTTATCTTCTCGGGTCTCAATTTCCTTTTCTATAAAATTAGGAAGTTGGACTAGATGTCCTTTGGGATCTTTTCTTGTAAACATAACATCTTAAGATATTGTAAATGTCCCTCTTCATTCTTCCTTCTATTATTTCTGTTGTTTCCTATTTATCCTGTATAGAGCTTTCTTTGTATATATTTATTTGCAAGTTCTCTCTCATTAGATTGTAAAGTCCTTGAGGGCAAGGACTATTCTTTTGCCTCTTTTTGGAACCCCAGTACTTAGTACAGTGCCCAGTACATAGTAGGTGCTTAATGTTTACTGATTGATGATTGATTGATTTTAGAGAAGGTGAAAAGATTCGGGTTATTGATGTCATAGTTTGAATAACCAGAGTGTTCAGGAATGGCCTCTGTGATCCTTTACAACTCTTAGGTTATGTGATTATATAAAGTAGAGGCAATGTAATATAATAGAAAGAGTATTGGCCCTAGAGTCAGAAGTCCTGGGTTCAAATCCCAGTTCTATCACTTACCTCTGTGATTTTAGACAATTCACTTATCCTCCCTGTCCTCAGTTTTGTTGGATTATTTAGTTATTTCAAACTCTTTATAACCCAAATTTGGGATTTTCTTGGCAAAGACACTGGAGTGGTTTGCCATTTCCTTCTCCAGCTCATTTTATAGATGAGGAAACTGAGGCAAGTAGAGTTAAGTGACTTACCCACAGTAACCCAACTAGTAAGTGTCTGAGGTCAGATTTGAACTCATGAAGATGAGTCTTCCTGTCTCCAGGCCTGGGACTCTATCCACTGTGCCACCTAGCTGCCCTCAATTTCCTTGTCTGTAAATGAGAATTATCAGATTAGATGGCTCTGAGATCCTGCTGATAGACACTTTGAATTCTTCCCAGATGCTTGTCGATTCTTGAGATCATATAATAGCTAGTTGAGAGTTTAGAAGTTTTTTAGTCCAATAACTCATTTTACAGATAAAGAATATGAGGCCCACAGAAATGTGAAGGGCTTGCCCAAGGTCATACCAGTTATAAGTGGAAAAGATGGGATTTAAACTCAAGTTCTATAGCTTCAAATCCAGTGCTCTTTCTGCTATTCCTCATGACTTTAAATGATTTATTGATGTATTATTTTAAGACCACAGTCATTCCCTACCTGGTTGTACTCATCTGGAATTTTCCATCATGCCCCAGGAACTTCATCAGTCCCAGAAATCAACCTTATTCCTACCCTCTGCCACTATTCCTCTGGTTGGAAGCTGTAGAGCTCCTCCCAGAATCTCCATTCAAGGAGGGTATCCAAACCAGCCACCCCTTCATTTCTCTCCTAGCTACCCTCTGCTGTACTCTGCGCTCCATCATATCCTTACATTGGATAGCATCCCTCCCTTGCTGTGCCCCTGACACTTTTCATTTTTCCTTTTGAATGTTATCTTCCCCCCATTAAATTATGAATTCCTTGGGGGAAGAAACTATCTTTTTCTTATTTCTATCCTCAGCCCTTCCCACAGTGCATGGAACACAGTAAGCACTTAATAGATGTTTATCAATTGACTGATTGATTGCACATCTCTTCTCCCTTGCATTAAACTCTCTTTGTTAAGAAATTAAAATCATTTAAGCAAAACCAACCACACTTTGATTATGTCTAAGAGCATTTGCAGTGTTTTTCAAAATGTGGCCTCTCTATATCTATAGAGAGGAGGGAAGTAGATTGAAGAATTGTATAATTTATTTTCTTGGACCAAAACTGATCATAAAAATTAATCAATTTGTCAATCAGTCAGTGCTAAGGCACTTCATGAAAAGGTACTGTGTTAAGTTCTAAAGGCATAAAGAAAGACAAAAAAATTCCCTGCCCAGAAGGAACTTCCATTCTAAGGATGGAGTCAATGAATAGGTAAATGGGTACATACCAGATAGCTTCAGAATGGAGGAAGTTAATCTGAAAAGGAAAGACAGCAGCAGGTGGGAAACCTGGGAAAGCACTCTTGCAAAAAGTTGGGACTTGAACTAAGGTTTGAAAGAAGCCAGGGAAGTCACAAGATGAAGATGGCAGGGCAGGACATTGGTCTTTTGGCATTTTTTCCCAGGTCTGTCATTCAAGCCATTGTTTATGTTTCAATAAACATTTATTAAGCATATTCTATGTGCAAAGCACAAAGGCAATAACAAAAAACCAGTCTCTGCCTTCAAGAATCTCAAGGTCTGGGCAGGTCATGTAGCCCAGAGTACCGAGCAAGGAATGCTGAGGGTGAATTCTGCCTGTCACTTGCTGTCTGTGTGGCCTTGATCAAATCACTTCCCTTGGCCACAGGGTCTTAATTTGTAAAGAAGGGAGGGAGTTGGATGAGGTGACCTTCCAGTCCTTTCCAGTTATAAATGGATGATTCTGTAATCCTGAAGGGGCAAAGGAAAGATGACTGTTGTATGGCTTTTTGAAGAGTGACCACAGAGAGGATCGGTTGGGTATCCTATAGCTTTGCTGAATGCAAGTCAGTTCTACCAATCTGTGGGTCTTCCTGATGCTATGGACCCCTTTCTCACAATCATGCTTTAAATTGCATAAAATAAAACAATAACAGATGTTTAAAATTATTGTTACCTCTAATTGGGAAAAGAAAATATTTTAACAAATAAATAAATAAATAGAAGTAAACAGTGTTAAAAAATAAAATAGTTAAAAACCTCACAACCACCACATAGGGTTACAATGACTCTTCACTTGGGGTCCCATGATTGTTTTTAGCGTTTGAGAACTGTGTTTCAGTATAAGGGAACAAAGACAAGTATAAAACAGAGCAGAAGATGGGAGGAGGGACCCAACGTGCTTCTCTTTGAAATATTTGGAGATTTCACTCTGTTATTAGCAGTTTGACCCCCAAAGGAAACAGTGCCTGGATTAGAGAAGCTGAAAAAAACTCCACCTAAAATAAGAATCATTTCATTTTGGTAGTTTGTGCTATTGAATCTTTTCCCAAAGGCTGTGTGTTTGGAGGCATCTGTCCCCTTAGATGTCTGATTTCTAAGCAGTCCTCAATTTCTTTTTTGCTCAGTTTCGCCCTCAAAGCATGGTCCTTCCTGGATGAGCCCAGGCTCCTCTGGCTTTTGAGATGGCAAAAGCTCCAGGTGGAAACTGTGAGCAGATGGGATGGCTTTCCTTGCACTCTCAGCTCACGAACAGGCTTGTCTTGGAGATAACTGAGCCCCTGTCTCTCCTTCAATTGAGCCTTTCCTTCCTCAGCAGGTTTTCAGCATCTACAAACAGGCACAGGGAACTCTTTCATCACACCAATTCTGGAAGCCCGATGACTTCCTAAGTACTTTTCAGGAGGAGATGAATTTGTTGGTCTAAGCAGTCTCCGGGCTGGGATAGCTCTCTAGCTTTGCCTTGTATCTTTAGGGAGCTTGGCAGTTCAGCAGAATCCATTTATCACTGAGCTGGAAAAGACCTCAGAGAGAGATGCTCTGGTCCAGGGGCTCTGAACGTTTTCTGTGTCCTGGTTCCCTTTGGTAAAGGCAGTTTGGTGAAACTCGGGGACCCCTTCTCAGGATCGTGTCTTTAAAATGCATATAATAGGGGTAGCTAGGTGGTACCATGGATAGAGCTCCAGGTCTGGAATCAGGAAGACCTGAATTTGAATCTGGCTGTGTGATCCTGGGCAAGTCACTTAACTCTAATTGCCTAACCCTGACTGCACTTCTGCCTTAGAACCAATAGCTAGTATTGGTTCCGAAACAGAAGGCAACGGTTTTATTTAAGCAATGCATAAAATGAAACACCTAGGATTATAAAGGAAGTCAATTACATTAAAATGCTGTTATCAAACACTTAAAAACTCACGGGACCCCTGGTTAAGAACCATCAATAGTCTTCCCTCTCTAACACTTCAGTCAAGTTCAAATACCTTAAGGCAGCTAACATTTCCCCCCCATCCCCTCAAGTCTTCTTTCTTCAGGCTAAACAATCCCAGTTCCTTCAGCTGATTCTCCTATGGCACAACCTTGAGACCCTTTATCATCTCATTTATTCTCTGCTAGATGTTCCCTGGGTCACCCCAAGGGGCAGAGTTAGGAGCAAAGGATGGGAGTTGCCGAGGCCAATTTTGATCTGAAGTTCCTTTCAACCCCAAGATTCTATGATTTTTGAGCTTCTCTGTCCTCAAGAAGAGTGAGTGAGGTGCCTGGGCATGATTGATGCCTGATAAAAAGGCTTGGACATAGAGGTGATACGTGTAGGGATGGACAGGAGCTAGTCTAAACTGGCTCTAGAGAGCCCAATTGTTAAATTTTCAATTTGAGTTTTTTATACCCGGAAAATCAGCAAAATGATAAATCAGGGCTTGATTTACTGCTCTGTTGACTCTAGACTTAAGAAAATGATGGAAAAAATGTTATGAATGCAGATTAAACTTAAAAGCATGTCTTGGGTACATTCCACCCCACTCCCTACTCCCCACTCCCAAAGCTGATTGTTAAACATTTACCAGCATATAGCCTTTGACATGGGAAAGAGCCTGGATAGGGAAGTGGGGAGGGAGGGCTGGCAGGGACAGGGAATCTGGAGCCAGAAGCATGGCGTCCCTAATAGCATAGACTTCTGTTTGTTTTGCTTCTCTTCTCCCACCCAGAGAACACAATGTTGACTAAAATACCAGCACAGTGTTATTTATTATTGATCAGGCACCCTTTTGAAATGGCATCTGTAATTTCATTATTGCATCCTTCCCACTCTGCATAATTTCTTGGTTGCCGCAGGCTAATGCTATTGACTTGAGAGAAGAAATAAATTGGCATGTTTT
>NW_025359749.1:0-1550 GCF_016433145.1 Gracilinanus agilis | reverse complement strand
TGCAGTTCCCTTACGTTTAGTTAAAAAAAAATTAAATATCATTTTAAATAATCATACTTAGAACAATATTTATCTAGTTTAAATTTGCATATATGCATGATGCTAGTTTAACATTTCTAGATAAAAAGGTTGTTTATACAGCAAGAACTGGAGCATGATTAAAGAGTGAGAGGGAAGCAGGTTTTTTTTTTTTTTTTCCTATTCTTTCCTACTTCTCTTCCCCAGTCCAGTTAGTTTTTACATATTAGTCATTAGGAACTTGTTCATTATCATTACTTCCTCTAATAGTCTTTTTTTTTTTTTTTTTTTGCTGGCCCCTTGATTGGGCCATGGGCAGTTCCACATTAGAGAAAAAAACATTCTCTGCTCTACCATCAACAGACCTTCCCTGAATTACTTCTTCTAGTGGGCCACTGGGAGAATCCTGGATCTGCGTGTGAAAGACACCTCTCTACTAATCACACCAAGTGGAGTTTACTATAATTTCCTTAACCACTCAGCTGTAATTGAATCCTGATGGGAAGCTGGCTTTCCATCCAGTACTATTCCTTTTCTCCTGCTGGGAAGGTGACAAAGTAGCCATTTCTTCTCCCAAGCATCCTTTGAGCAATTTGAGGAAGGTGATTTGGATTCTCTTTGCTCAAACTCAGAGCCAATGATGCTGAACCTGTTGTCACCAATGTACAGAGGATGTTTTTTTCTCTTTTGCTCTGATTGGGCATGATTTCATCCCTTTCTCAAACCAGAATTGGGTTGCCAAAATGAGAGCTTTTCCTTACCCCAACCTCTCTCCAGCTCCCTGAATGGCTTGGATCAAGCATCTGTTTCCAAAATACTTGATTTGGGTAATTGTTTCTGCTAGGTGTGTTCCTGGTGTTCCCTAGCTTGTCTAAGAGAAAAGCAATACCAGTTCCATCTATGTCATCTAGAGTCTTTGGAACATCCAAGAAGCTATGGCAGAAAAGGAATAATCAAAGGATATTTTCAGTTTTAGTTATCAATTGACTTCTCCTAATATAGAAGGCCTTCATTCAGATGGCCATGGGCTAGGTGATTTTTTACCAGTTATATTCAGGTCAGTAACATGTAAGCATTGTTCTGTAGTTTGGTCCAAAGTCAAAATTATCAAACAGAATAGCTCCATGGGCAGAGATAACTTCAGGCTATATGAGCAGGCTGGCTAAAGGCTAGAATTCTCACCTTGGTAGCAAATTCACTGTGATCTTAGCACTATGCCTGGTAGTAGTTCTGGAGAAAGGTGAGGAAAACCAAGAATGGAAGAGGGAAAAGAAGAAAAGAGAGTAATAAAGGTGAAAAAAACCAAGAATGGAAAAAGGAAAAGAAGAAAAGAGAATAATAAAGAAAAGGATGAGAAAGTAAAGAATTAAGGAAGTAGCATTTATTAAATACTACTCTATGCCAGGTACTTTTCAAATGCATTCATTTGATCCTCACAACCATCCTACATATTAGGAGTTATTATTATCCCCATTTTAGTTGAAGAAAGAGAAACAGCTAGATGTGGTGACTTTCCCAGGGTCATATAGCTA
>NW_025359748.1:0-8087 GCF_016433145.1 Gracilinanus agilis | reverse complement strand
TATATATATATATATATATACACACTTCCAGAAGCTTCTAGATATCTAAAATCATTTCTGAAGACCCTTTAAAAGCAATTTAAATTCTTGTCATTAAATTCTCCAGAGGTTGTATACAATTGTAACCATTTTTGATCTATGTGACATCCATCATCATCTATGTGACAACTAACAAAGGCAAAATGAAAGAAAAGGCTGTATAAGCAACATGTGACCTCAATGGATCTGGTGACAAACCCAGCATACATAAGGACTTATGGTTTTTCCACTGGGAAAAAAAAGGTTTGTGCAAGGTGTTAAAGGGATTGTATAATGATATTTTGTTCAGTACAGTTATAGGGGAAAGGTACAAATAAAGATCATGTAACAGAATATATACCTAATGGCTAGAACACAGTAATTTAAAATGATTCAGTGTAACAGAATAGTATTGATTAGAGTAATATATGAACTTAAAAAAAGTTAAACCTTAGCACAATCAGCAAAATACTATAAGCAATGACAGGGTATATAGGCAGCGAATTCAAAAAATCCTTTTCTCCAATTCCAATAAACTTCTTCACTATTCAGAGGAGAACAAACTGAAAATAGTTAGCAAGCAATAAAACAATGGAGTCTGAAAAGGTTTAAAATTCACCTCCAGATCTCATTAAGATTCCATCCCCTCACCAATATTTATCATCCATTTGCATTTCTTTGGCCACCTCTCTGTAGTTCCTCATACACACACTGAGCAGAATGTGGACATATCCAATAAGGTCTTTCTGATCTATGGTTAAGTGATGAGTTAAATAAGTAACAGAAAGTATTATATAAGATAAAACGGTCAATTTTGATTATACAACATTTAAAAGTTTTTATACAAACGATCTAATGTAAAAATTACAAAGGAAACATAAATAGGAAAAATTTGGAATAAGCATCTTTGATAAAGGTCATATTTCTAAGATATATAAATTCAAATTCATAAAATTAAGAACCATTCCTCTGAAGACAAATAAATGATTAAAAGATGTGAAGAGGCTGTTTTCAAAGGAAGAAATCCTAGCTATCAACAATCATATGAAAATAATGATCTGTCAATAATAATTAGAAAAATGGAAATCAAAGCAACTCTTGGGTTTTACCTCATCTCTATCACATTTACAAAGATGACAGAAGAGGAAAATGACAAATGTTGGAGAGGCTATAGGAGACAAGCACACTGGTGAATAGTTCATAGAGTGGTTAATTAGTTCAACTATTCTTAAAAACAATTTGGAGCTATAACAAGAAAGCTACCAAATTGTGCATATCATTTGACCTAACTATACTACTGTTGCACCTATATACTTCAAAGAAATCAAAGAAAGAGGAAAGAAATGCATATATACAAAATATTTATGGCAGCAATTTTTGTTGTAGTCAAAAATTAGAAGTTAAAAGGTTATCTTCCTATTGGGTAATTGCCGAATAATTGTGTTATATGACTATGATGGATTATTGTACCATAAAAAATGATAGAAGAATTAAATTTTTTTACTATATTTTTCCCAATTACATGTAGATACAATTTTTAATAATCATTTTCTGGGGCAGCTAGATAGCTCAGTGAATTGAGAGCCAGGCCTAGAGAAGGTAGGTCCTATATTCAAATCTGGTTTCAGACACTTCCTAGCTATGTGACCCTGGGTAAGTCACTTAACCCTCATTACCTAGCTCTTACCACTTTTCTGCCTTGGAACCAATACATAGTATTGATTCTAAGGTGGAAAGTAAGGGTTTTATTTTTAAAAAATCATTTTCTGATGTTTTGTAATCTTTGTTCTCTTTCTCCTGTCTTACTCCCTTCCTGGAGATAGCAGGTAATATGATATAGATTATGCATATGCTATCATGGAATCCTTCCATGTTTTGAGTATTTGACAGAGACCAATGTCTGGGCAAAACTGCTAAAAGATGCAAAAGAATAATTCCTATTTGCATCCAAGAGTGTGCACCTCTGTGAATAAGATATATGATATAATCAAGCCATCTAACACATTCAGTTTATTCTAACTTTATTTAAAAAAATGCATTTTCCCCACCAATAAATGTTTCTAATGAGAAAAATATAATATGTCCATGTTCATCACATTGTGAAAGAAGACATTGAATATATAAGAAAACATTCATAAAGGAAATAAACTTAAAATTATTTGCTTTAATCTGCAGATTCCATCAACTCTTTTTATGGTGGTGGATATTCTTTTTTTTTTTAAGTCCCTTGGAGTTTTCTTGGATTTTTGTATTGCTGATAATAGCCAAGTCAATCACAGTGCATTATTGTTGTTACTATATATACAACATTTTCTTGGTTCTGCTCTCACTTTGCTTTTGCTTCACTTCAAATAAGTGTTTCCAGGATTTTTTTTTTTTTTTTGTGATTGCTCTGTTGTTCAATTCTTATGGCACAATAGTATTCCATCACAATCATACCACAATTTGGTCAGTTGTTACTCAATTTATGGACACCTCTTCAGGTTCCAATTCTTTATCACCACAAAAAGAGCTGCTATAAATATTTTTGTACAAGTAGATCCTTTCCCCTTATCTCTTTGGTTTACAGACTTAGTAGTGGTATTGCTGGATCAAAGAGTATGAAAAATGAGATGAATTTTTAAAAAGCCCTTTATGAACTGATGTAGAGCAAAACTAGAACAATTTATACAGTTACAACATTATAGAGAAAAACAGCTTTGAAGGATGCTAGAACTCTGATTAATACAATGAAAAACTATGAATCCAAAAGGATGAGAATGATTTACATCACTTACCTCTTGACAGAGATGATGAGCATAAAATGCAGAAAGTGACATGCATTTTTGTATTTGGCAAATGTGGAAATTTGTTTTCTGGGCTACTTATATATGTTGAGGAGGAATGCAGAGAAGGCATGTAATAGGACACTTGAGAATTGATAAGGAATAACCCAAGGGCTTAATTATCTCTGGATCTATCCCTAAACCTAGATTGTACATAGTACATAGTAAATGGACTAATGTTGATTTAGAAAATTAACTATAGAATTTTAGAATTTGAAGGGATCATAGAAAAATTCTGGGTCAAAATCTTCTTTTTTCTCTCAGGAATCATTATAGATTGTTATTTCAAATAATAAGCCAAAATCCTTTAAAAAACAAGGAATATATTAGTTGTATACCTTTCAATAGTGATAGTTTTGACCTTTGTCTTGGCCTATAGTCATCTTATCAGTTTTTGCAAATGACATGATACTGGAAATGATAGTTAATATATTATATGATGGAATGAGGACCCAGAATGATCTTAATAGGCCAGAATAAAGGAATGAAACTAGCAAGACGAATCTTAATAGGGATAAATGTAGGATCTTAGATTTAGATTTTTAAAATCTCAACTATATAAGTCCAAGATGTGGGAAATGTAACTAAAAATAATTTCTGTAGAAAAAATAACTAGAGATTTCAGTGTATTACCAGCTCAGTATGTGTCAGCAATATAATATGATAGCCAATAAAGCAAATGAGCTCTTATGGCTGGATTAATAGAAATATAGTACTTAGAACCAGGGAGGAGAGAGTTTTATTATATTCTGTCCTGGTCAGACTATCCTCTTCTACCTGCCATATTTTAGACAGGATGCTGACCAGCTGGAACATCTTCAAAAAGAAAGGATCAGAAGTATTTCAAATGAGGAATGACTGAAAGAACTAGGTATATTTAATATGGAAAAGAAAATATTTAAGGTAAATGTTTGTTGCCTTTATATATTTGAAATTTTGTAATATGCAAGAGGGATGAGACTGGTTCTGTTTGGCTCTGGACAAAGCTAAGATTAGTAGGTGGAAATTACAGGGCAATCAAATTTAGATCAGCATAAGGAAAATCTCTCTAATTGACTAGAGCAATTGGAAAATTATATGGAGCTGCCCTAGAAAGTAATGAGCTCTCTATCATCAGAGGTCTTCAAATAGAGGCTGCAGGACTAATTAATAGTAATAGCCTTTATAGAGAGCTTTAAAGTTTGCAAAGCATTTTGCATATATTATCTCCTTTGGTCCTCACAACAATCCCAAAATACAGAAATTATTATTGCACTCATTTTACAGGTGAGGAAACAGGCTAAGAGAGATTAAGCAACTTCAAAGTGTTATACATCTAGTGAGTGTCTGAAGTGGGATTTGCACTCACATTTTCCACTTAACCTTGTCACTTCTTAAGAATATTGTAGAGATGGTACATGTTGTACTAGATGATATTTAAGATGCCTTTGAATTTTATAATTCTATGAATTGTTGATGCCATAGTTCTGTCAACTAATGTTAATTAAGGTTATGAGGATAAAAATGATAACCAGATATGAGATTAGGTATGGGAATTTCATGATCATCAGGGGTAGGGAGACTGGCTCTCAGCCTTTGACCATTATCCTCTCTCTCTAGCTATAGATAATATGAAATTCTGTTAGATTCATACAGGAGATAATATTAAAAGATTTATAATATGAAATAGTGGGAAGTCCATGCTCTAGATAATATGGAAAACCATATATCATTGGAGGAGACAAGTTCTTGAGAGCCTATCTCAGTAAACAAAGAGAAGAATCAGGCTGTACATCTAAATTGAATCAAATCAATAATAATTTATTAAGTACAATTTATTAGGTGACAGGTATTTGGATAAGTATTGGGGAAACAAAGACCAGAAACAGCCCTTGATCTCAAAGGGCTCATGATCTAATGGAGGAGACAACATGCAAACTGCACAGACAACATTTTGCAAAAGACATGAAGCTGGCGGTGTTAGCTATATACCATATGAGGACACGTAGATCATCTTAGAAGAAAGTTACAAACATTAAGGGAAACTTGGAAAGATCTCTTGCAGAAGATAGTATTTTAGATGGGACCTGAATGAAGCCAAGAAGTGGTGATGAATTGGGAAATAATTCCAGGTATAGGAGATAGCCAGTGAAAAATCATGGAACTGGGAAATGGAGTGTCATGTGTGAAGAAAAGCAAGGAGTCAAATTCACTATGTCACAGAATTTATAGAGGGGAATAAGGTATAAAAAGACTGGGAAAGTAGAGAGGGGTCAGATTATGAAGGAATTTAAAAGATAAGCAGAAAATTTTATATTTGATCCTAGAGCCAATTTGGAGCTTTGGTGTTTATTGAATAGGAAGGTATGACATGGTCAAACTTGAATTTTAGGAAGATCAATTTGATAACTACTGGAGGATAAATTGGAATAGGTAGCTAAATGTATCTTTTTTTTGTTTACAATGATCAAAGATTTAAAAATATATGTTCACTTATATTTTTCATACCAATAGTGAAATATATATGGCTACAAGGATTTCAATGAATAGGAAGGAATTTAAATTGTGGCATTAGGAATGAAAGACTGAAGTAATTTTATTGATGATAATCTGTTTGTGACATGGTTGTACCCAAATGCATAAAGTGATCACCATAGGGTTATTGAATAATGATACAAAGTTAAAATTACTTTGTAAAATATGTTGGCTTCTGAAAAATATGTCTAAGAGTAATTCTGATCATTTATGTATAATCTTCCTATGATGCTAAAGAACTTAATTTATAAAGATATTGCATTTCAAATTTATAAAATATTGCATTGTTTTTGGTAGTATTGATTAGTTTGTTATCCTTCACAACATCCAGATTTCTAGGGATGGAAACACAAAAACTAACCTAAATTTACCAGAAAAAGACAAATGAAAATGACTTTGGCTGGAGGCCCTGGGGAAATAATAGATTCAAGTAAGTTTTTTCACAGCAATGTCTACAGTTCACCTAGTGTCACTTCTTATTATGCAACCTTATGATCAAACCCTAAGCACTATATCTATGTGGCTATCTCCACTTAAGCTTTTCAACTCTGGTTTACATTATTTCACATAAGGTAGTAAACAAGTGTTGCTTTCCATTGAAGAGATGTCTGTCAAAAATATATTGAATTCAGTAGTAATTATATACTTGTAGAAGGGTAATTCTTGCCTTTCTTAAACTTAAATGATCCTGTCTGTTTCATTACAAATAGAAAATTTCAATTATGAGAGTCTCTCTCTCTTGTCAATGAATTGGTCTTCTCACACATAAATTATTTGATTCTAGAATACTGCAAGAAAAAAAAGTAATTCTTATTCAGTTCCAAAGTATTAGACTGTATTCTGAAGAAGTCTAAGTTGCAGGACATTGTAAAAGCTAAATAGTTTCAGATTTGGGGCAAGGCTTCTTGAAGGAGTTTCCAAATGTTTAAAATATTAGGTGTGCCAGGGGTGTGCTGAAGCCAACTCTTAACAGGATTAAGATCTGATTGTTAAAAATTTTATGTGAGAATTGAAATCATAAAACCTACAAATTAAGGCTTGTTTTATTGTTTTGTTGATTGACAGGATTTTTAAAAGTAATGGATAAGATGTTAGTAATACAGATTACATTTTAAAGTATGTACAATTTTTTCAGGGAGTCAGATTGGCCCACTTATAGCATATTACTGAAATCACACATGGATAACACCAATCAAGATTGGATTCTGTAGGACCTATTTTATATTTTTATCTGTTTCATGTGTTACTGTGGACAAAAGATAAAATTATCACCTTCTGGTAAAGAAATTCTCTGTACTTAGGGTACTCCTTAGACAATCAACATGATCTGTTACTTGCCAAAATGTATTAATTTTTCCAAATTCTTCCATTTTCTGTATGCTATAGCTAAGAACTTGAAAGTACTATAAAAACTGCAACTCATATCTTCAGGTGCTAATCAACTCAACAAATGTTTATTGAACCCTAGTCTAGGACCAATCAAAAGACTTATAAAGCATTTTCAGGAGATAAGTTAGCATTCTGTTCTTGTTTTAGAGATAGAAGTTGAGAGTAGACTGATTAATGCAACAAAACATAAAAACTACTATTGTGCATAGTTCCAAATTATGCTGATTATTTCCATAAGTGTCACTGTATGTAATTTGAGCATATTGAAGAAATAATGTCCTTAATTGAAGGAATAATGTGGATAGATGTTGTTATCCACACTAGGGAACTGGTTTGGATACTTATTTAGCTGTTGTATTAAAATTCCCTTTTGGTGAAAGGAAGCAAAGTTCACTTCCCTACACTGGACCAATGCGCATAAAAGCCTTGGCTATTATGTTATAAGAAAACAGTATCTATATTTATTAGAAATCAAGGTAGACTGTGAGAATTAAACAAAAGGATATCCTGACTCTAATTTCTTATACTTCACCCAACCAATCTAAGTCCATCTCACGATGGATGCTTCTGTTCTTCCAACTACGCTATCAGGTCCCTGTTTCTAGCTAGGGTTTCCCCCAAAGCTCACTAACCTACCTGGCTATAATCCTCAGTCTTTAGTTAAGTTGTTTCTCTAAAAAGTTGTCTCCAAAATCTACTAAGAGTGGCCTTAAGATGACTGAGTCCACCCAAAGCTGGGTCTGACCCTGAGTTAAAAATCCCAGAGCCCAACAGACAGGATCTTCAGACAAAACTTCAGACAATTTGGTAAACACAACAGATATGACTAGATCTTCCTTAAGATGCTCTCCAGTTGAAAAGGAACCTCCAAACTTCCACAAACAGGTTAAGATAAGGTAGCCCAGGAAAGCTATGTCTTCCTCTTCCAGCTCAGGAACAAGAAGTGGCAGTTTCTCCCTCAAACTCCTTCCTCCTCAGCTCTCCACATTCCAGAATTCTCTCTAGGGTTCCTGGCTTAAATCCATAAATTTGGAGACAATTTCCAATCCTCTCAAACTTGCTCTTATCAAAATTCAACTCTATAATTTTATTCCTACAATATGGAGAAATATTCCCCAAATATTGTTACTTTGAATATATACCAAGAGAAATATGGAAAACACTAAGCCCGGGGGTTACAAAAATATTCCAGATACTCCGTGTTTCCATTTTCATTTTTAGGAGCAAATGAAAATCGGTTGAGGCTTTCATGCAGCATTAGTATCCAGTGGAAGGGAAAAAAAATCTTTATATTTTAATCATATACATTATGTATATATATGTGTGTGTATATATATATAT
>NW_025359747.1:0-1831 GCF_016433145.1 Gracilinanus agilis | reverse complement strand
TATAAAAGAATGCCTGCCCTTTGATCCATCCATACCTTTGTGGGTTTGTACCCTAAAGAGATCATAGATAAACAGACTTGTATGAAAATATTTATTGCTGTGCTTTTTGTGGTGGCAAAAAACTGGAAAATTCGGGGATGCCCTACAATTGGGAATGGCTGAACAAATTGTGGTATATGCTGGTGATGGAATACTATTGTGCTCAAAGGAATACTAAACTGGAGGAATTCCATGTGAACTGGAAAAACCTCCAGGAATTGATGCAGAGCAAAAGGAGCAGAGCCAGAAGAACATTGTACACAGAGACCAATACACTGTGGTAAAACAGAATGTAATGGACTTCTCTACTAGCAGCAGTGTAATGACCGAGGACAATTCTGTGGGATTTATGGAAAGGAACACTACCCACAATCAGAGAAAGAACTGTGGTAGTAGAAACACAGAAGAAAAACAACTGTTTGAACACGTGGGTTGAGGTGGACATGATTGGGGATGTAGACTCGAAACTACCACACCAATGCAACTATCAACAATTTGGAAATAGGTCTTGATTGATGATACATTTTAAAATCAGTGGAATTGCTCACTGGCTATGGGGGGGAGGGGAATTTGGGGAGGTGAAAGGGAAAGTAAGAGTATGAATCATGTAACCATGTAACTTTTCTAAAAAATATATTAAAAATAATTTTAAAAAAGCGTATAAGACTCTTTAGGTCCAAATGGACCATGGGGCTTAGGGACTGACCTGTGCAAGGAGATAATGTTTGGAGAGTGAGTTCAGTTGAAAGGGAGATACCCTCTATCTATATGAATTTCATGGCAAGGAAAACTTGTAAATGTTTTTTCATGACCATAGAAAGTAGGATTATATCACCCTAGAGAATTGCTAGCTGTTGTCAAGATGCTGAAGAAAAATATCATTTCCCTTGAGAGATTCTCATAGATTTAAAATCAGATACAGAAACTTTGTAATATTCCTCTTTGAAACAATACAAGAAAGTGAAAACACTTTAATGTATTCCAGACTTTAAGATATTCAGATCATAATTAAGTTGACTCCTTCCTAATTGTTATTCTACTTCTTCCAAATCTCCCCTTAGATCACTGGGGATATTATGATAGTGGTTTCTCCTTTTTTTAGAGACCTTCAAAGTTAGGAAAAGAGTAAATCTTTGTAGTCTTAGTGAATCATGAATTGATTGAAGAATGCTTTACCAAAAGACAATAGATCTTCCTAACTACACAAAGACAGTTTCTTTGCAGTTATGTAAATAACTTTGCCTAATCAGGAGGTCTGAATCTTAGCCTCCTGGAAGCTATTTTCTTTTCTATTTCATCTCTTCTAACTCATCATCACTAGTTGGCATGGAGATAGAAGTTGTATCTCAGCATGACGGAATGCCTCTGGGTAACTTTCTTTTATTTCATTGTAAGCTTGAGCTTGATCTTTTCTTCACATTCCTATGAAATATGACTGCAAGTTCTGTGGGGTTATACAATTCCTTTCCTGCAGTGTAGCTAGAGTCTTGCTGTGATAAGAAGCCATGCAGGTTTTCTACATTTGGCAGAATGTTTCCCCAAGAACTGATGCTAGAGCTACATCTTTCACCCAGTGCCAGAAATATTTAAATGATTGTTTTTGTGATATTCAGAGAATTATAGCCTCCATCTGAGATTTTAGATTTATTAGTCACTGCTTGATGAAACCCCATGTCACTTGCCCTTTGTGTGAACCAAAGAGTCATTTGCATTTGGAAATGTTAGGGCAATTTTTTTAACACTCATAATCTAATCATATATATATATATATATATATGTATATTATATTTTG
>NW_025359746.1:0-1291 GCF_016433145.1 Gracilinanus agilis | reverse complement strand
CCTCCTCCAAATGTCTAAGGGAAGAGGGTCGATGGTTTCCATCTTCTGTAGCTTCTTCAAGCTGAGAAGGGGCGTAGAATCTCTGAGAGGGGGAACAGGAGGAGGAGCTGTGGGCACAGGGTCTTCAGGGGCACCTCTGTAGTGAATGCCAGAGTCCTGAAGGCTTGGAGATCAGAGACTGTTTCCCCAGACTGACAGACAGGTCACAAGGGGGAGCATCCATCCCTAAGGCAGAAGTATAGAACCCAGGACTGGGGCAAAAACTAGAACACCAGATACAAAAAAAGAAAATTAGCACAATAGAAACTGATATTAAACATTAACATTTGGGTATCTTAGCCAACAGATTTTATCCCCAGAAATCATCCTCTGACAGGAATTAAACCTTTTAGGAAATTTGATCCCTAAGTTGTTTGCAGAGTTGGCATGTGATGTTTCTGTTAAAAAATATCCTTCATAAGGCCCACATTAATATGGCATCTATAACTACTTGAATAACAATATTTTACAGATAAATTTCTTTATCCCAGATCCTGGAGGAAATCCAGAAAGCCCTGAATTATTTCCAGGGTCAAGATCCAAACTTCAGTTGTGGTAAATTAAGGCTGCAAGCTACAAGTCATCTATCACTAAACTTCACCTGCTTCTCAAAGTGTTCCCTAACAATTTGATAATTTCCAATTATTAACCTAATAGGTTGTTTGGGGAGATGGAAACATTAATTTACAATTTGCATTAAGTGCTGATTATGGGAACTTGCTCCAAAAAGGAAGGCAGAGAGAAAAGCATTTCCTCACGTGCCAAGGGACACATAGTGAGGGGCTCCATGTGTAGGCCAAAGCTGTCACTGGCTCATGCCATCCTTGTGTCACTCAAGCATTAGTAGCCTAGATGGTCAGAAGAGGTCCAGTCCAGGTTGAGCCCTAGAATTGCCTCTCTAACCATCACAGAACATTCTCTGTGTTTTGTGTACTACAGCACCATTGGATCCCAGAAGCCATCTCCTTCCTTAAAAGACAAGTCTTACCCATTACAGCTCAGAGAAATTCTGCTAAGCAGCAGTCTGGAAACAATTTCCATACCCTCAAACAAGCCTTTCACCTCCCTACCAGGCTGATCACTCAGTTATTCTTACATATTTTGGCAATAATTAACATCTCACACTTTAGTCACAAAACCTGAATTAAGGAACAGGAGGGCTGGATTGAGTAGCTCCACAGTAAATATAAATCAGGGCTGTTATTGTCTCCTGTACCTGGGCCTTCTGAAAGACTAAGACAAGCCAGACAGG
>NW_025359745.1:0-1247 GCF_016433145.1 Gracilinanus agilis | reverse complement strand
AGGCAAGAAAACTGGGTCTACAAGCAAGGATCACGTACCCATCAAAAGTGACTATATTCTTCCAGGGGAAAGTTTGGGCATTCAACAAGATAGAAGATTTCCAAGTATTTGCAAAGAAAAGACCAGGATTAAATGCAAAGTTCTATATCTAACCACAAAAATCAAGAGAAACATAAAATGGTAAATAAGAAACAGAAGGGAAAGTAAGAAAACTCATATTTTTAAAATTTGCCTCTTTAAAGGCTTCAATAAGATCTAATTATTGGTATTCCTCTGTGGAGAAGTGTTATGTATAACTCTCTGTAGTGAATTCTGAACACCATTATAGTATTCACTATTATAATAATTAGAAGAATTATTCATAGGGAGAGAGTGGAACACTAAATGGTCTAAGATGATATGGGTGGGTGGGAAAGAGGGGTGTGAATAGGAGAGACATCAAGAGAATCTTGAAGGAATAAGAAAATAGGATATTCTATTATACACAAAGAGGGCATGGGAAGGGGAGGGGACAAATACTATTAAAAGAAGGAGAGGAAGAGAGGATTAAGAGGTAATATTTAAACCTTACCCTCAGTGTAATTAACCTTGAGAGGGAAGAGTAGCTATATCCATTGGGATATAAATCTCTATCTAACCCTACATGAGAAAGTTAGAAAAGATAAACCAAGAGGATCAGGGACTGGGGAGGTCAAAAAAGGGAGGGGAGAAGAACTGGGAGGGAATTCAATAGGACTTAAAAATAAAAAGAGGAGAATAATAAGGGAGGGGGTAAAAAGGGAAGTAATTCAAGGGAGGGGACAAGGGTTACTGGCTTAAAGCAAACCACTGGTTTAAAAGGAAATAGTATAAAAAGAAGGGGTAGAACTAGGGGAGGATACCAAAATGTTGGGCAATACACAATTGATAATTATAACTCTGAATGTGAATGGGATTAACTCACCCTTTTAACAGAAGCAAATAGCAGAGTGGATTAGAAACCAAAATCCTACCATATGTTGTCTACAAGAAACACATATGAGGTGGGTGGACATACACAAGTTTAAAGTAAAGGGCTTGAGAAAAATCTTTTGGGCTTCAAATGAGAAAAAAAAAGGCAGGAGTGGCTATTATGATTTCTGCCAAAGCCAAAGTAAAAATAGATATGATTAACAAAGACAGGGAAGGTAATTACATCCTGATAAAAGGAAGTATAGGCAATGAGGAAATAACATTGCTCAATATGTATGCACCAAATGGCATAGCAT
>NW_025359744.1:0-8995 GCF_016433145.1 Gracilinanus agilis | reverse complement strand
GATATATATAATATAGATAGATAGATAGATAGATAGATAGATAGATAGATAGATAGATAGATAGATAGATAGATATGTACGTATGTGAGAAATTTTATGAAGTTAAAGTTGTCAACATTTGACAATAGCTTTCATTTGTAAATGAATATAAGTAAGGAGTGGAGGATGACATCGAGCTTTCCTGCCTAGGCAACTAAGAAACGTTTTTAGCAATGACATAAAGGTAGGGAAGAGAGGAGGGTTTTTAGGAAAAGATAATGATTTGTGTTTTGGAAATGCTGAGTTTTAAATACCTATAGGATATCCAGTTCTAAATGTTCAATAGGTAGTTGGTGATGTTGGACTGTAGCTCAGGAGAGAAACTAGGGCTGGATTTAGAGATTTATGAATCATATGTGGAGAGATTATTATTGTCCCAAGTGGGCTGATGAGCTTACCCAAGAAGGAGAAGAGACAAGTCTTTTGGGACCTTCATGAGTAGTGGGAATTACCTGGATGAAGAGGCAGCCTAGGAAACTGAAGAAAAGGAGAAAAGTAAGTAGGAAATCAGAATTCTATGATAAAATGTACCTCTGCTTTCATTTTGGGGGCACATGTGTGATATTTAATCTCATTCTATGATATAATGTATCCCTGCTTTCATTTTTTGGGGTATACGTGTGCTGTATAATCTCATTGCTTAAAATATCACAGTATAAAAATAAATTTAATTTTTTTTGGAAAATATCCCACTCCTCTATTAAGAATGCCTACTAACTCAGACATCAAAGACCTTAGAGAAGTAAGTAGAAATGAGATCTTTAATTAGGCTTTGACTATCCTTTAGCATAAAGGCATATTAATATCTGCTTTTAAATTTAGCTCCTAAATGTAAGAAAGTTAAGGTCTCATACAGGATGTGGGAGCTTAGCGGATGGTCCAAAGGTCTCATAGAGTCAAGAAAAACAGGTAAAGAGTCAAATTGTGGGTATCCGAGATATGTAATTTAAAGTGTATCATGGAGATCACATTACTAGGAAACTAAGTATTAGAAAATGCTTCTTTATTAATTTGTTGGGTGTGACTTTAGCAATGTATTTCCTCCAGTGAAGTAAATTACAACCTATGTACAGTCTCTTTTCCATGTCATCCCATTAATATTTCCAAGGGGATATATTCAACAAACTAAGGGTCTTCTTTTAGATTTCCTTGCATTGGTTATATATCAGGTTTGTTGACTGATTATACTTAATTATAACTAAATGATCAGTCACCTTCCATTTATGACTCTACATCTTTTTTATTATACCCTTCAAGTTACTTCTTCTACAAGGTTCTTTACAGGTAATATGTCAAAAACCTATTCATGCCCATCATGCATCTTCCTCATTGGTATTTGGGTGACCAACAGCTTTAATTTTTCAGTAACTGATATTCCTTGACAATCAGATAGCATCCAGGAAAAATAATGAAGTTGAAAAGACAGGTCTTCATTTCAGAAAGAATTTTGTGGTTATTAAAAGTATTAAGTGATTTTCCCAAAATTAACCAGTTCTCTTCCTTTCTTCTAATCAATGTTGGGTTCAGCTCGCAGTCTTTAAGTAGTGTCTTCTGAGTTACATGTACTGATGGATTAGTTCTTTTATATGTTGTGTGGAGATGGAAAGCATGGAATCCCTGCAAAGATACAGGGACAGCCTCACCTCTCAAGTGAACCCCCAAGTATGGAGTAGTAAGCAGGGTGTCTGCTCACTTCAACCTCCACAAAGTAACTGTCAATTCCTCTCAACTGCCCCTTCACCCAAAGTTCTCCGGGGGGGGGGGGTCCCCTGGAATTCTGGGTGAGGCTGTCCCTGTATCTTTGCAGGGATTCCATGCTTTCCATCTCCACACAACATATACCTTCTGACTTTCATCTTGCTTCAGACTTTTTGGACTTTCACATCATGGCTTTGTTGAAATATTATTATGGAACTTGAATATGTATCCACACCTTTCTTGTATTATTGAGTTCTCCAAGGAACTTCATTTTAGAGAATGACTTAGGTTAGCCAACCTCCATTCCTCTCCCAATAGTGCTTTTAGACTTCTAGACTACTTTTAGACTTCTGTACCTTGCTTCTGCTGTGATCTCACTCTGAAATCTCTCTTGGTGACTGGGAACTCTGGGGTCTAAAATAGCCATCCATTATGTCAGAATTCTTCTACCATTGGCAAATTCTTCCTAGGTCCTACATATTAGAAAGGGGCCCAGTTTAATCAATCTTCACTCGCCTCCCAGCTTTTGTTTCTGACTTTCTAGATTTCAACACATTGCCTCTGCCAGGACACTTTTTTTTCACTCATTACTGTTCCTAGGTCCAGGCAAGTAAGGTCTGTGACTCCAGGCTGAGTCTCAGAGGGCTATGGAGGACATAATTTATGATCCCCAAGTGCCTCTGATCTGCAGTCACTTTAACCCACACAGTACCTCAGAGACCTGCCCAATCTGAGTCAAGAATATCATCATCAAAAGCTGATACGGTGGATGAAAGGAGGGCTTTAGATATTTGGACCACCTTGGGTCTCTGGATTTGAAACTTAGATGGGAAGTCCTTCAGTAGCTATTTCTAGGTGTGTGGGGTACATACAGCCTATTGAGCTACTTGAGCACTATCCATTCATCATCACAAACACTGCCTCTACAATTGACTGAATCCCTCAGAGATCAGTCTACCTGGTGACACCAACACTCAGTTCCTGACAAAATAGCTGGGCACCTTACCCACCCATTGATATAAACATGAGAATACATAATAGTCACTCTCTTGCTAGTCATTTTTTCTACTTAATGCTAAAACAGGTCTCATTCCCATCAAAGTTTTAAGTCCCACCCACCCTGGGGAGAACTAACACAGTATTGCTCAAAAGGACAGCCATGACCACCCACTGACAGAACCCTAGGGAACCCAAAGCAGTTGACCCAAGAATGAAAGAGGAACCCCAATAAGCTCAGATCAAATCCCTTCCCTTTCCTGTAAACCACTGACAAAACTACCCAATTGTTGGCAACGATTCTTCATCCCAACCACCAAGGGCTTAGCCATTAGGGTTCTGCTCACCAGTAGCACCTTCTCAAGCCCAAATAGTCCTGATCTGAAACACATTCTTGTTCCATCAGCAATCTCTCAAACTAGGTTATCACAATAACACCATTTTAGAATTTTCTTACCCTTCAGAGTAGCCTAGAATCCAATGCCCATTGAGCACCCAAGTGAGGAAGATGCTAGATACTCTGATCTCATGAGCAATTGGTCTTGAATCCTGAGGGATGACCCTGGTAGTTGCCTCCATTTTCCTCACTAGCTTCTACAACCATTTCTGTGGTCTGGGAAAGTTCCCAGCAAAGATGGGAAGGCAGGTGGGGAGTAGACATAAAGTTTTCTGAGTACTTCTTACCTACTCTTACAAACCTTGACACCTTGGCTGAATATGTTGGAGACATAATCACCCACTGACAGCTAGCAGGTTCCAGACACTACACCTGGGAGCTTGACTCACCCAATAAGGGAGACCTAAGACCATGTGGCCTAGTAGGAAGTCCCACCCACCCAATCACTGATAGGGACACCAGGAAGAGGCAGTAGTTGACCTAAGTATGAATTGAGCATCTTATTACTCTCCCTCCATCTCTTTCCTCACTGTCCTCCTAATTTATAATTTAGAAATCTATGTAACCACTTACATAGAATTCAGTACCCAAACCAAGGTTCTTACACATTATGATAATCAAGCTCAACTGCAGATTCCTAAAGCCAGTGACCCTGATCTGAGAGTTGCTCATTATTCTACTGTCATTTTGTAACCCTATCCATCCATAGACAGCTTCTTGAGGGCAAAGACTGCTTCATCCATGTTCTGGAACATAAATACTAAATAAATATTGATTGATTGATCATTTGACTATAGGAAGGTAATGTGTCCTGTTGGGAAGAATTACTGAATGACTTGGAAACAGAGAGAAAAAGTAGGGTACCAATACCCGTAGATAAAATTATAAGACATCTATTAGAAGAGATTAAAACTTTTACCCTACTCAAAGATCTGCCATTCTAAACAAATCTCAGGTCACATAATTCAGAAACCTTGAATTAGTAAATTGCCCACTTTATGATTCATGTAACCATTTTTTGGTAATTTGGTTTGCTTTTTTAAAATTTCCTAATAAAATTACCTTTTTAAGCTTTCAAGTCACTTGTTGATTTTTCAGTGGAAGAATCTAATAGGGAGAATGGACATTTGAACTTCAATAAGAGCATAGTTTTATAATTGAAAGAGATCATAAAAGTCTCTCAGCTCAATTTTTTTTAATTTTATAACAATATAACAAATATAACAAAATACAAAGAAATTAAGGTACTTACTCAGGCTCATTACATGTCTAGTAAGTGTCTGAGGTGGGATTTGAAGCTATATTTTCCTGTTTCCAGGTTCTATCTGCTTCACAAAACTTTCTCTCAATCAATCTATTACATGTGAGGAAGACATCTTTCAGAGGACTGGTGATGTTGAAACAGTGTGTTAGTTGTGGGAGTTTTGTAAAGGGGACAGCATCACATAATCAGGGAAGCATTTTTTGGAAAGATGTACTTAAAAGGGATTATCAAGATTGTGAAAAGAGAAAAGAGAAGAAAATTAAAGAAAAAAGATAAAAGTTCTCTGTGTGTGCTTAAGTCATTGGAGACTTAGAGCTGGAAGTGATCTTAGAAGTGGCTTAGTTTAACTTTGTTGTTCCTATAGCTAAGCTTAATGACTTTTTCTATCATATTATGGGGAGATTTTTCTTTTGGATATAGAATACAACATTAGCCATGTGTCATGTTATCTTAACTTCAGAGAAAGGAGACTATATTTTGAATCGAGAGTAAGACAGAGATAGAGACAGATACAGAGACAGAGAGAGAAGAAAAAAGAAAAAAAGAGGAATAGGAGGAATAAGAACAGAATAGAAGAGAAAGAGATAGATAATCATAAGAATAACTAACATTTATCTGGAGCTTTAAGGTAAATGTTTTTATCCCCATTTTATAGATGAGGAAGAAGTCAAATGAATTTTCTGGGGTCATACAACTAGTTAGTGTCTAAGACTGAATTGCAACTCTGGTCTCCCTGAATCCAAGCCCAGTGCCTCTGCACTATAGCACATATATCTATCATCTACAGATTATAGATAAAAGACAGAGCCAAGATGGTGGCTTAGTAGCAAGGAAAACTTGGAGCTGCTCAGGAATTTCTAATCCAATCATTACAAAGCCTTTCAAAAGGACAGAGGTCAAACCAGGAAAAGTAAAGGGGCTCTTCTATGGGACACAACTTGAAGGCCATAGGAGGTGAAACTCAGAGTTGAAACAGCAACAGCAGCAGCAGCAGCAGCAGCAGCAGCAGCAGCAGCAGCAACAGCAGCAAAAGCAGCAATAACAGAGGCAGCAGCCAAGGAAAAGGTTGAGGAAGATAGCCTCATGGAAAAAACACTCTGAAGCACACAAAAAACACCACTCAGGCTTCTGACAGGGAAGGGAAGATAGTCCCAAAGGATAGCCCTGTGAGACAGAAACCAAGAAACCAAGATAGCAATGACAACCAACATGCAGGAATCCCAATCCTCTAGCAGGAAAAAGGAATAAACAAGGGCAAAAAAGAGCTCTTGACCCTGGATAATTTCTATGGAGAAAAAGAGCAAAATATATAAGCAATGGAAGAGAATGAGAAACAAACAAAAAAATGCAAACTCTCGCCCACCCCCAAAGTGGAAACTGGTCATAAGCTCTGGAGGAACTCAAAAAGGATTTCAAGAACCAAGTAAGAAAGAAGAAAAATAGGAAGAAAAGTGGGGAAAAGAAATGAAAGTAATACAAAAAGAAAATAACAGATTAAAAGAAAAAATTGCCCAAATGGAAAAAGAGACACAGCAATCAAATGAAGTAATAAGCAAATTGAAGACCAGAATTGACCTGCTGGAAGCTATGAAGAGCAGGATGGACCAAACCAAAGAGGAAAATCAAAAGACCATAGCTGAAAAATCAGTCTTTAAAGACTAGAATTGGGCAAGTAGAAGCTAATAATCTCACAAGACAGCAAGAATTAATAAAGCAAAATCAAAAGAATGAAAAGATAGAAGGAAACATGAAATATATCATTGAAAAGACAACTGATCTGGAAAACATATCCAGGAGCAACAATTTGAGAATTATTAGACTACCTTAAGACATGGAACAAAATAAAAGCCTAGACATCATACTATAAGAAGTTATCTAAGAAGACTCCCCTGATATTCTTGAACAAAAAGGCAAAATAGACATTGAAAGAATCCACTGATAATCCCCTGCATTAAATCCCTAAAAGACAACTCCCGGGAACATTGTAGTCAATTTAAAGAGCTTCCAGCACAAGGTAAAAATACTGCAAGTAGCCAAAAGGAAAGAATTCAGATATCAAGGTGAGCCAGTCAGGATTGCACAGGATCTGGCAGCTTTCCACAATAAAGGACCTTAAGGCTTGGATTATGATATTCAGGAAGATAAGAGAACTGGGTCTGAAACCAAAAATAACCTACCCATCAAAACTGACTATATACTTTCAGGGGAAAGTATGGGCATTTAATAAAATAGAAGATTTCCAAGCATTTCTCAAGAAAAGACCAGAACTTAAAGGAAAATTTGATCTCCAAATAGACAATTCAAGAGATAAAAATAAAATGAAAGTAATAAATAAATAAAATTAATAAAAAGAAATAAAAAGGTAAGCAAGAAAGAGAAAAAAGAATTTAAGGACTTCAATAAGATCAAATTAATATATTCTTCTATGGAAAAGTGTTTTCTTTAATTCTTAAAAATTGTTTTCATTGTCATAATAGATAGAAGATATATACATACGCAGAGGTTGTGATATTAAGCTGTGTAGGATGATATGTAAATAAAAATTAGGGAGGAAAAGGATTGTACTAAGAAAAACATGAAGGAAAAGGTAAAATAGGATAAATTATACCACATAAAGGAGTAATGGGGAGGTGGCAAGAATACTATTAGAAGAAAGGTAATAAGAGAATGGTGATAGGTAACAATTAAAATTTACTCTCAGTGGAATTGGTTCTGAGAGGGAAGAACAGCCAGATTCGTTGAGGCATAGAATCTCTCTTATCCTACAGAGAAGTAGAAAGGGAATAAGAAATGGGTAGTAAGGGGAGGGAGAGCATTAAAAGGGAGGGAAAAGTTGGTTGGGGGGGTGTCCAAAAGATCCTAAAGAGAAATAGAAAAGGAATAAGAAGAGAGGGGGTGGGAAGGACACCAAAATAAGTGTTGGAAAACGGGAGGCTGATTAAAAGCAAAACACTAGTGTGGAACAAAATAGTGAAAGAAGAAAGGGCAAGATTAAAAGAGGAAATCAAAATGATGGGGAATACACAGGTGGTAATCAAAACTCTGAATGTGAATGGAATGAACTCATCCAAAAATGGAAGCAGATATTAAAGTGGATTAAAAACCAAAATACTACCATATGTTGTTTACAAGAAGCACACATGAGGCAGATAGGCACACACATAGGGTAAAGGTAAGAGGTTGGAGCAGAATTTATTGGGCATCAACTGAGAAAAAGAAGGCAGGAGTCTCAATCATGATATCTAACAAAGTCAAAGTAAAAATAGATCTGATTAAAAGAGATAAGGAAGGTAATTTTAGGTAATAGATGGATGAAGGGATGGATTGATGGAAAGAGAAAAGAGACAGAGAGATAGCAACAGAGACATTAGATCCACTCATCTCTTTGTTTTATAAGTATTGGATTCAACCAAACATTTACATTTCAAGGATCTGTTTGCCAGTACAAGCAATATTTCCATCCACACAGAGTCTTTATTACTTGTTGTATCTAAAATCCAAATAAATAACTCTTGTCCTTCCTTCCAAAAATGAATTTCTCTAAATTTAAACAAACCAATCATCCATTAGGCAATAAATACACCATCTACACTCAAAGACTTTCCATATTGATAGAATATATATGAGCTTCTGCTCCACTAGCTTTTCCTTTGAGAACCCAGTGTTACCTCTGCCTAAAAATGTTAAGTAAGGCTTTCATGGAGAACATTATGTTTATCTGTAAAATAAAGAAATACCCATACATACATGTGTATGCACACCCACAAAGGTTTCACCTTTCCTTTGATCTCCGCCCATTTGCAGCTAACATTTAGATCTATCCTCACAAATAGCACAGTAACAGAGGATTAAACAAGTCTAATGCTGTTACACTGTTGAATAGCCTTTCCCTTAGCTTAGGTATTATAAATATCTTTCTTAGCGCCTTTGCTTAGCACCAGCTGCTGTGATGGATGTGTGTGATAATGTGCTGGAGCTTTACAACACAAATTTTCACTGAATTTCCCTTTTTATCATCAGCATACTGAGGTTATCTAGACTACCCTTTCTTCTTGGCCCAGTATCATTGGAACAACCTTTTTGAAAAGTTATATACTAGGGTGGAGGTGCTACCTCATTGCCAAGTTCTGAAGTTTGCTTTTCTGGCATATAGACATTAACATCAAGCTAATTTTGAATAACTTAGTTAAGCAGAGCTGACTGAGAGGAGAGATGGCATTATAAAGCAAAAGTTGCATTCAATAATTCAATCATATAACAAATACTATTAATTAAGTAGCTACTAAGTGTAAGTCACTATATTACTTGCTAGAAACACAAACACAAAACAAATCATCATTTTTGCTCTTAAGGAGCTTATATTCTACTGGTTCACTCTTAAGGATTTAAATATATGTTCAGAAGCTGAAAAAGCAAAATTACTTGGGTTTCTTCTAATCTTTTTTTGTTTGTTATTTTTTTCCAGATTACATATCAGTACAATTTTCAGTGACTGTTTTCAGACATTTTGCATCCATGTTTTTCTCTCTATCCAACCCATTTCCCTTCCCTGAAATGGAAGGTAATATGATATAGGTTTTTATATATATATATATATATAT
>NW_025359743.1:0-8078 GCF_016433145.1 Gracilinanus agilis | reverse complement strand
ATGTATATATATATATATATTGGAGAAGGAAACGGTAAACCACTCCTGTATCTCTGCCAAGAAAATTCCAAATAGAGTCAGAAAAGGTCAGACATGACTTTAATGCCTGAACAACAATACATATACACATATGTGTATATATACATATATACATACACACATATTTGTTTAACTGAATTTTAGAATTACAAAATCTTGGAGCCTGAAGGGCCCTTGAGGATCATTTAATCCAAACTGTACCTGAGCAAGAATCCTTTCTATTCCATACCCAAGAAATGAATTAAAAACCTCCAGTGAAGAGGAAGTCACTACTCCACCTGGGGCAACCTCTACCACTTTGCAGCAGATTTTCCTTATCTTTCCATCTTTTACCCATCATCCCTAGTTCTGCCTTCTAGAACCAAGTAGAATGAGTCCAGTCCTTCTTCAGTATGACAGCCCCCTCATATATTTGAAGATAACCACACTACTCTCTCTATCGGAACCTTCTCTTCCCCAAGTTAAATAGTGATTTGTTAAATTCACAGGTAGGAAGTAGCAGTCAAGGGTAACTAAATGGTGCAGTGGATCTCCAGGTCTGGAGTCAGGAAGACTCAAGTTCAAATTCAGCCTAATATACTTAGCAGCTGTGTGACCCTGAGCAAGGCACTTAGCCTTTTTGGCCTCAGTTTCTTCATCTTAAAATCAGCTTGGGAAGAAATTAGCAAACAACTCCAGTAGCTTTGTCAAGAAATCCCCAAATGGGGTAACAAAGAATTGGACATGACCGAAATGACTCAAGAACATTACAACAAAGTAGCAGTCAGAAGAATTCAGTCCTTTGACTCTTATATAGTACTTTAACATTTACAAAGTACTTCAAAATATTATCTCATTTGATCCTCACAAGAATGCTGGGTGATAACGGGATATTATTATCTCCATGCAGATAGAGGACTGGGCTTAGAACCAGGAAGACTCCTCTTCCTGAGTTCAAATCTGGCCTGAACCACCTACTAGCTCTGTGATCCTAGGCAAGCCACTGAATCCCATTTGCCTCAGTTTCCTCATCTGTAAAGTGGTCTCCTGCTGGAGAAGGAAATGGCAAATCATTCCATTGACTTTGCCAAGAAAACCCCAAATGGAGAAATGAAAAGCCTGAAATGGCTAAACAGCAAAAACAATAGCCCCCATTTTTCAGATGAGGAAACTGATATGGGAAGGGTGACTTGCCCAGAATCACACATCTGATAAGTATCTAAGGCCAGATTTTAACTCTTAGTCGAATGGAAATGAATGTCCCACCGTCTATACAGTGATTAGTGACAAAGGTTCAAACTTTGAATATATAATTTTGTCTCACATCTGGCTCTGAGCATGGACCACGAAGAAAACAAATGCTACTGTGGTTTTAAATATGGCCTGGGTTTGAGCAACAGGAGAAGTCTCAGAGATGATTCTCAGTGTGGCAAAAAACATGGAGCAGAATATTAATATGACTCTGTATCATCTTCCCATATGCTCTATACATATTCTGTCAACCCAAACCTTAAAATTGTGTCATTTTTCAAAGATAGTCCTAAAATGATAGGGTTTCATTTCCTAGCTTATATCTTGAGCTCTGCTTTTCTTGATGAACCCTTCAGTCCAATTCACCTGTCTTTGCAGAGGTGCTTTGTTGTTGCTTTTTTAAGGCTGTAATCCAGTCAGCTGAAAAGGCTTAAATTCCTATCTCTTTAGACAACCATGCAATATTATTTAGACTCACCCTGTACCACGTACACCAAAATATTCACATCAGCAATTTTTGTAGCAGCAGGCTATCATAAACAAAAATAGGGGTCCGCTGATTAGGAAATAGCAAACAAATCATTGGTACATGAATATAAAACAATATTATTACACTGTAAGAAATGAATGATGTAAAGGATTCAGAGAAGCATGGAAAGGTTTGTATAAACTGATGTAGCCTGAAATAAGCAAAACCAAGGAAATAATATTCACATTGCCTAAAACAATGGAAAATGGGAGGGGGAAAGCTCATATAGCTCATATCAGGCACATTTTTCCTGCCCATTTCTTCTTTCATAAGAATGCATATTTAGAAGTTTAATCATTCTATTCACTTGATTGAGAACTAAATCAGGACAAAGGAAGGGAAAGAAAGGGAATTTGCCTTACATTACATTTACCTTTCAAATTGTATTTGGCACTGGCATTAAAAATTGCCAAGTTATAGCTGATGAGAGATTCAAATCAACATCCTGCCATGTGATTATATCATCCTATTTGGCAAGGAAATAGATGAGAGCTAGACACGAACTCTAGGGAAGGGCTGTCTAATCTCATTGTCCCCATCTCCTCCCCTCTCCCTGACTAGCCAGCCTTGCATTCTGGCTTTTAATCTTACTCCATTCCTGTCTTTTCCTTACTACCTACATTATCACTAGTACTGAAAACCATGACCAAGAAGACTTAACCCTTTGAATCCCAGAAATAAACTTTCTAGGATTGTTTTCTTGCTTGAGTGGTTACTTAGCACCTATTATGTGAGGATTTGCTGTGCCCTTTTCAAAGCTGCTCATCCACCTTTGACATCTACCTTCTACCCAAATCTCACCAGTGGCTCCAATAAACTATGGCATACACAGCACCCACACTCTGGTAAAATTGTCTCAGCAGACAGGCCAAACCAGATTAATAGTAACTAACAGGCTTCAAATGCATCATTGAGTTAAAAGGATGTCTGCCCCAAATGTGTGAAGACTTCTCCCAGGGGAACGGGCAAATGAGGACTAATGGCTATGAAGATGGCTGACGTAGGCATTATAAAACACTGAGAGCTTGGTCAGATGTCAAAAATGCCAAGGTTATCCACTGTATCTTGGACCATCACTGATCATCCTGACTTTTGTCTTACCACTGAACTTTGAGGACTCTGGAAGAGAAAGGGAGGCTGAAGACTGTATAACTTTCCCTCACTTAAATCCAACTCATGCACAAGTCAAGACTTCATGCTCGATGTCATTGGTCCTCATTGAAAAGAAGGAAGAACAACAAATTCTATGCCTGGTCCCAATAATGCTTCATTTTATTCCCTAGCCATTATTTCACCAACTGCCTTGAATCATAATCAAATTAATTCAATTTCTGCCAAAGATGCGTCAATCTACTCCCCTAAGTAAACATTCACTATTCCTATAACTTTTGTGAGGTAGCAAAGGCCTGGATTTAGGAGAATCTAAAACAAATCAGTTTTAGTTATTAACTAGTTGTGTAACTCTAGGAGAGATACTTAACCTCTGCCTGCCTCAGTTTCCTCAACTCTAAAATGAGAATAATAATGGAACCAGGATTATCTTGAGGATCAAATTCATTATTTTTTATTTTTATTTTTATTTTGAATATTATCCCATAGTTACATGTTTGATGTTCTTTCCCTCTCCCCTAAACCCCCTACCTCCCGGAACCGATACACAATTCCACTGGGTTTTACATGTATCATTGATTAAGACCTAATTCCATATTAGTGATACTTGGACTAGAGTTATCATTTAGTGTTAACATCCCCAATAATATTCCCATCAGCCCATGTGATCAAGCAGTTGTTTTTCTTCTGTGTTTCTCCTCCCACAGTTCTTCCTCTGAATGTGACTAGTTTTCTTTCTCATAAGTCCCTCAGCCTTGCTCTGGATTCTTGCATTGCTGCTAGTAGAGAAGTCTGTTATGTTCGATTATACCACAGTGTATCAGTCTCTGTGTACAATATTCTCCTGCTCCTTTCACTCTGCATCACAAATTCAATATTTGTAAAGTGCTTAACACAATACCTGGCATTTTATTGTTTTTGTTATTGTTCCATCATTTCAGTCATGCCCATTCCTCTTAACCCCATTTGGGATTTTCTGTTTTGCCATTTTCTTCTCCAAGTCTTTTAGTGAAGAGAAACTGAGGCAAACAGAGTTAAGTGGTTTGCCCAGGATCACACAGTTAGTAAGTATCTGAGACCAGATTTGAACTCAGGAAGATGTCTCCTGAATTCCTGCCTTCTATCCACTACACCATCTACCTGCCCACCTGGCACAGAGTAGACAATAAGTGCTCATTTTCTTTCTTTTCCAAAGCAAATACTATTCCCTTATTATCAGTCATTCTTATATGTATGCTATTAATCATTTATATATATATATGAATGTATGTATATATAATCTACCTCTTATAATATAAGCTTCTTGAGGGAATAAGCTTTTCCTCTTGTCTTTATGCCCCAGTTTAACAGTGCTTGGTACATAAATGCTTAATAAGTATTTTTTTTCATTCATTCATTCAATCAATCAATCAATAAGTATTTATTAAATATCCATTATGTGCCAAGGAACATAAAAGCAAAAATAAAATAATCCCTGTCCTTAAGAAATCTATATTCTACTTGGGAAAAACAAACTATACATATAATCAAGTATTTTATTATTGTTTTTTTTTTCAAATTTGAACAAGGTTTATGATTCATTAGTGTAAGAAATTCTCCTTGTCAATGAAAATTGGCACCTGCAACTTATGGTCCTAGAAAATTGCCTGAGGCAATGAGAGAGAAAGTGAATTGCTCAAGGTCACAGAGCCAAAATATATGAGGCAAATTTGAATTTAGGAATTGGTTATTCCCAAATCCTCTATATCAAACTATCCCTCCAGAGTAGAAGAATAGCACAATTCAAATAAAGTAATCTGGGTTTGAAATGAAAGAGCACTAATTACTAGGAAGAGGGGGAGGATAAATATGATTAAAAACTTCAAGGGCAGCTAAATAGCCCACTGGATAAAATGCCAAACCTAGAGCTGGAAGAACCTGGTTTCAAATCTGGCCTCAGACACTTCCTATCTGTGTGACCCTGGGCAAGTCACTTAACCTCGACTGCCTAGCCCTTAATGCTTTACTGTCTTAAAATGTATACTTTTAATATTAAGCCAGAAAGTAAGGGGTTTTTTTAATTACTTTACATAGGAACTTTTACTCTACCTCCTGAATGGGGCTGTATGAATGAATAAGACAGATATCATCTCTTTCCGCTAAGACTTGAGCGTTCAACTGTAGGCGTAGTCATAACAAAGAAATAGAAGGACTGGGTGATATTGGATCCAGTATCCAGGGCTAATGAGAGCTTTTCAGGAAGTTGACTCCCCTCCCAATACTCCTTGCCAATTTTTAAACCTATCTGACGAGCTGCTTTCTGATCTGCTTTTTCTTTTACTTTCTAACGAATTGTTTTTCAAGAAAAGACCCGATTCAATCTTTCCAGGTTAATCTGGAGGGAGGGAAGGAAGGGGTGAAACTTCCAGGTTCCCTCTGAGCTCTTAAAAGTCTATGGAAATAGAAGCCAATGTAAATTAAATCTTAGCTTTCAAGTATGAAAGAAACCTTGGAAATCCACACCAATGGCAGACAACTGGCTAGACAATCATTACTCCTGCACCTTTCAGCATGTAGCCCTCAAAACAATGTGCCCTAAATAGCTAAGGCTGGATGAGAGCTGTTTGGTTCTGTAGCAATTAAGTTCTAGGGAGCCATAACTATAGTTCAAGTTAGCCTCAATGGCAGATGTCTAGCCAAGGTATTGGATTAAGTAACCAACACTAAATGTCAGGCATTCTCTAAGATTTGTATGTTGGAGTATAGTGTAGCCAAATAAACCTATAGAGACTATCCAAAATAATTTAAACCCAGAGTTTTCTGGGCAACTACTTGAGGCATTAAGAACAAATGGTTCATTGCTTGGACTGTTAAGGATGAAAAACTTCCTTGTGACTCTGATCTGATCCATGTGGTTACCCAACCTTGAAAGCACTTTTTGGTGCCTGAGAAAGATATGATTGACCATGAATTTATCCCTTGACCACCATGCCAACCATTCCACTTTATCCCCAGCCATTATGACAGCAGAAAAGGGACAATGTGCTACGTCTAATGAAAACAGAGGCTTTGAGCCACAACTTTTTGTGTCAGAAGTTGTGAGTTTATTGAGAGGTGGAGAAAGACTGCCCATCGGTACCTCCAACATAATGACTATGCCAAGATGGAAGGTGGTCTGAACCAGGTGGGCTCATATGAAGGTCCTTTGTTGCTCTTTGCCTCTCTTAGGTGTTGTCTTCCTTTAATACTGACCTTGTGAACATTCAAAGATATTAGTGATATGAGTGCTGGAGCAAAGTAGTCATTGTGGTTGCAACAGAAGCAATAGCAGCCTGTGCCAAGTGAAAAACTGCTATTGAAGAGACAGAGACCCACGGAAAGATTTTTCTTAGTATTTGTGGGGGATTCTACCCAGTGAAAGTGTTATATAAAATGTTTCATGTGACAATGGGGCTTGAACATTAGCCTTCTAATTGATTGTGTGACAAGTAATAAGTTACTGAATTCTGTTGTGATCATTCTGTAATACAGGCTTTAAGTCCTTTGTGTTTAGGATTCCATTTTCTATGTAAGAATAAAAGATATATATTTCCCTATCTAATTCATGTTTGTACATTACAAACATTTTTTAATTCTCTCCCTTCCTTTTGGAGGAAATTCTAGATTAAATCCAAAAATGGATTTTTTTCCCAGAGTATACAGGGAGTGGAGGTGACCAACCAATAAAAATGAGAACTGAAAAGCCTATTTTTCCCTATCGAGGAGTCTAGCTTCTCAGCAATGAATCTGCTAAGAGAGCATGTCTGGATATATATGAGGAAAGAGTGATTAAACTGAGCCCATTCAAGTCCCAGCACAAGTGGCCCTTACCCTCTATGCTATAGGAACAAACCTGAACAGGAAAGATATCAGAAAGAAGCTAACTTCCTCCTGTGTCTTCCTGGTATGGATATATCAAGTCTTTGTCACTGAAGTTCACCTAATTGTACAGTACTGAATTGGATCTTTTTCTATATTGCTTCTCATCCAAATATAAAAAGACCTCAAAATATCTATTTGGCCTAGAATGACTGATTTCCAATTTTTGCATCCCATACAGTCCTCATGTCCCATCACCAAAGTCACTGAAGTCAATTCCTCAAGAAACAAATCTTCAATGGAAAACACACAGGGATCCAGCAGCAATGGAAAACCTCTCAAGGATGTGAAGGCTGCATGAAGGAGAAAAGCTGCAGGGATGAAGGGAGAGAGCTTATTAGGCAAATTAGAGTAAATGTGATGGAACACAGAACAAGAGGAGAGACAGAGCTAGAGAGAGTTATAAGGAAGAAATACTTCCCATGTCTCAGTCTTTTAACTATTGGTGGAAGTTTTGGCTCATCCTCAATAAATCAATTTTGATTTATTCAAATGAAGATCTCTAGTAAAAGGAAACATACCATCTCCTAAAGAAGCATTTTGCCCTAATTTTTATTAACTTTTTTTCTCATGTTGAAGCTAAATCTGTTTTTTTGGCAAATTCTACTGAGTGGATAATTCTGCCTGTGCAAACTGCTACCCATTTTTCTTGGTTCTGTCATCTGGAGTCAACCAAAGTAAGGTAGATCACTCTTTCTCAAGCCCATTAGGTACTTGAGAAAAGTCTTTTCTTGTTAAGTCTTTTCTTCTCCTGTTTAAAAATTCAGAATTCCTTAAACTGATCCTTAAAAGGTATAGTCTCCTGAGGTCCCTTCTAACTTGGATGCACTCCTTTGGAAGCCTATGATCTAATGCTAGATATGAAGGGAAGAAAATGTTAACAGGTATCTCATAAAGTTGTTACAATAAATGTAAAATCCTACACTCAGATTGCCTTAGAAGCATCTAGGTGGCACAAGGGATGGAGCAGTGGTCCTGGAGTCAGGAGGACCAGAGTTCAAATCCAATCTCAAATGCTCACTATGTGACCCTGGGCAAGTCACTTAACTTCTGTTTGCCTTAAGGAAGTGGCACATCACTCCAGTATCTCTGCCAAGCAGCTAAATGACTGAACAACAAAAATACTTGGAGTAAAAGAAAATCAAATTCACAAATACAATTGAGAAAATATGTGTAATATGTGTTCCAAATTCTAAAGTGCCATATAAATATGAACTATTATTTATTCCTACATAAAGCACCTAAACAAATTATAATTTGAAGTTAGTGAGGG
>NW_025359742.1:0-6284 GCF_016433145.1 Gracilinanus agilis | reverse complement strand
TGTTTACTTCTATTTTTTCAGTCTTTTGACTTTGTTTTATTTGTTCTTGTTGTCTTGAGAGATCATTAGCTTCTAATTGCTCAATTCTAGCCTTTAGGGATTGGTTTTCGCTATAATCTTTCAGTTTTCGGCTATGATCTTTTGGTTTTCAGCTATAATCTTCTGGTTTTTGGCCATAATCTTCTGGTATTCCTTTTCAATCTGGTCATTTCTGGTGTTCAATTTACTTATCAGTTCATTTGGTTTCTGAGCCTCACTTTCAAATTGCAGGATTCTACCTTTTAAACTGTTATTTTCTTTCCAGATCTCTTACATCTTCCTCAAAATCTCAGTTTTGAACTCTTCCATAGCTTGTGAGGAGTTTTCCTTATTTGAGGTGGGTCCGGATGCTTGTTTGTTCTCCTCCTCTGTTTGCTCGGTTGTCTGGATTTTCTCTGTGTAAAAGTTGTCAAGTGTTAAAGACTTCTTTTTCTTGTTGTTAATCTTTCTCTTCTGAACTTCCTGAGACTGGGTAGCCATCATTAGCCCAGCAGCTTCTCAGGTTTATCCTTGTGCTAAGGGTCTGTCTGCGGTCTTTTGGCTCCTGAGGTCTGAGTTCTGGTTTTTTCCAAGGTCAAGCCCCCTGGTGGACCCCCTTGCTTGATCCTCTGCCAGAGGTTTCTTTACAAGTCTCAGGGCGCTGCTTCCACAGTCGTATACCCGTCTGCACTGGTTCACCACTCAGGGTTTCAGAGCTTTAGCTCATGGTTGTGTCTGCCTCCACCCACGCCTCCACCCGTGCCTGCGCTCTGAGCCCACGTTCTGCACCCTCCATCCTCTCTCTGAGCCCTGCTCCCGCACTCAGATTTTGTGTGCTTTCTTTAGCTTTTTGGGGTCCTAAATCTTGCTGCTCTCAGGAACAGGTCCCAGAGCTGCCAATGACTCGATGGATGCCCCAACCTTGCTCTATTTCTTTTTAGCTGGCTTCGGAGCTATAGGTGGTGTGTGTGGAGGGGGTGCGGGTGGGGTGGTTGCTCAGCCCGCTATTTAGTGAGAGCTGTTTCACCCCTTTATAGCATGGAAATGCCCCGATTCCACATACCTTCCACACTGTGCCCTGTTGTGGGGTTCCTCCATTCGTCTGGACTTGTTTTTATGTCCCCTTGAGGAGTTTGTGTGTTTCGGTCAGGAGAGGTTAAGAGTTGCTTCTTACTCTGCCTCCATCTTAACCCAGAACTCCCATTCATTCAATTTTAAAGATCTCTCCCCCATCTTTTCCTGAGTCCCTCTATTATTCCTTCATCTTAGGTTCTTATTTCTTGATATGTTCTCCCTTCTAGGTATCATTCCCTTTTCTTATCTCCTGACCCTCTTTTTTCTTATTTTACCCTCCCTTCTCTTAGTCCCTTAAAGAGAATCATAGTCCTTCCCTTATACTATCTTCTCATTCTCCTGGTTTTTTTCTGTATGTTCAGAAGATTTTTACCCTGCTAGTTGTATATGTTGTTCCCTCTTTAAGTGAACTCTGATGAGAATATGGTTCTAGTACTACTAACCCCACCTCCATACTTGCCTTCTCTTTGACAGTTCTTCCCCTAGTGCCATTTTTATAGGAAATAAATTCCATTTTATTCTTGCCTGCTATGCTTTATTATTTTTAGCTCATTCCATTATATTCTTCTTCTATCGATATTCAAGCCTTCTATTTTATATGCTCTTTCAAACTATCCAGGTAATGATGGCAAGCTTAAAGGTTATAGGCATTTTCCCATATATGAAACAATTAATTTGACCTTTTGCTTGGCTTATAATTGGTCTTTTATATTTACTTTCTTATATTTCTTATAGATCAAATTTTCTATAAGTTCTGGATTTTCCCTAAAAATAGTTGAATCTTCCTTAATTTGTTAAATATCTACTTTTTTCCTAGTGCAAGTATGCTCACCTTAGCTGTGTATAGTATTCTTGATTGTAAATCCAATGCTTTTACTCTTCAAAATATTGTGTTCTATGACCATCAATCTTTAATTTTGAAGCTGTTATGCACCACAGTGTTTAAATTTTTTTCTCATTGCTTATAGCATTTTCTCCATAACCTGAGAACTATGGAACTTAGGATTGTTATTTCTCTGTGTTTTCATCTTAGAGTTGCTTTGTGATGGTGATTGGTAAATTCTGTCCATTTCTATTTTACCCTCTAGTTCTAGGACTTCTGGTTAATTTTTCTTGATGTTTGGTGTCCAAAGTTTTTTTTGAATCACAACTTTTCAAGGAGACTGACAATTCTTATATTGTCTCACCTTAAGTTATTTTCCTTGTCAGTTGATTTTGTAATAAGATGTTTCATATTCTCTTCAATTATTTTATTCTTTTGGTTTTATTTATTATTTCTTCTTGCCTAATGAAACCATTAGTTTCCCCTTGTCTAATTCTAATTTTTAATGAGTTGTTTTCTTCTATGAGTTTCTGGATCTCATTTTCCATTTGGGTAATCTTTCTTTCAAAATTTTCTTGTTTTTCTTACAATGCTTTTATTTTTTCTAGTTTTTTTCCCAGTCTCTCTTATTTTTTTTAGCTCTTCCAAAAGCTCCTTCCAGCTTGTGATCATTTTGCTTCTTCTTTGTTGTTTTAGAAGTCAGTATATTTTCTTCACTATCCTCTGAGTTTGAACTCAGGTCTTCTCTCTCCCCATAAAAGCTATTGACAGTTGTATTCTTTCTCCTTTGCTCACTCATTAAAAAAAAATTAGTGGCCAGGCCAAAAGGCTTATTTGTTAGTTTTATGTTAGAGTCAAGATTTATTCCCATGGTATAAGGGACAGTAAATCAGGTTTTAGGATTTTTGTGTGTTTGTTATTTTCTTGGCCCTATCTAGTTCTTTTAATTTCTATAATCCATGGTCATATGTAGTCCCTGACCCACCCACCAGCTCAAAATCCAGTATGTAATTGATTTGAGGTACTCTAACTAGAACTTCTGCCAGTTCTGCCACTGAAAGCAGTCAGATTACCTCCCCCCAATAATGTCAGCCAGGGACTCCACTGTCCTTGGGGTGATCACTGCTAATAAGGCCCAAGCCCTGTACCCTCAGGTGTGTGCTGCCTTCTCACTCTTCACCTTTCAAAACCAAAGCCTAGGAGAGAGCTGTTTGGTCAGTGCACCTGGGCCCAATGTCCTTCCCTGGTCAGTGGTCAGCTCCAAGCTGTGAGTGTGAGGTAGTCTTATCATCTATTCTGCCATCTCCCCACAATCCCATTTTCTACAGAAATGTTTTACTTCTTTTAAGAAAAGCATACTCCCTTTAAAGCATGGTTAGGCACCCTTTAGGTCTTCATTGCTAGACTAAACCCTCAAAATTTTACTGAAAATATGTGGTGAAATTTAGAACTTCCAGTTAAGTTGGCGGCAGAGTAAGGAGCAGCTGCTTGATCTCTCCTAACCGAAGCATACAGGACTCCTCAAGGGGACATAAAAATGAATCCAGAAGAACAAAGGGACCCCACAACAGGGCGCAACATTGAAGGTATGTGGAATTGAGACATTTCCACTCTATGAAAGGGTGAAACATCTCTCACTAAAACACGAGAGGAAGAAGCCCCTCCCCCACACCCCACACCAAATACAACGCCAAGGCCAGCGCACAAGAGTTAAAGCAGGTTTGGGGCACCCATTAAGTCACTGGCAGCTCCAGGGCTTGTTGCTGAGAGCAGCAAGATTTAGGACCCCAAGAGGCTAAAGAAAGCACAGAGATTTTCCTGAGCACCTGCGCAGGTGAAGGCATTGCCCTAGGTGAGGACAAGGATCTCAAGCACAGGCTTAGACCTTGAGTGGGGACCCTGCGCAGACAGGAGCACGACTGTGGAAGCAGCGCCCTGAGACTGCTGAAGGAGTATCAGGCAGAGAGCCAGACCAGGGACAACCAGGAGGCTCAACCTTGAGAACAAGAGACCTGAGACCTCGGAACCCTACTGAGCGCAGACAGACCCTGAATGTAAGGATAAAGCTGAGAAGGCGCTGGGATAACAACAATGAGAAGCTGAAATCAGGAACCCCAGAAGAGAAAGATTATCAAGAAGAACTCTATAACACTTGACAACTTTTACACAGAGAAAATCCAGACAACAGAGAAGAACAAACAAGTAATCATGTCCAAACGTTCCCAAAATAATGAAAACTGGTCACAAGCTATTGAAGAGTTCAAATCTGATATGATGAGAAAGATGGAAGGGAGCTGGCAAGAAAATAACAGTTTAAAAGGCAGAATTTCGCAATTGGAAAGTGAGGCTCAGAAATCAAATGAACTGAAAAGCAAATTGAACACCAGAAATGACCAGATTGAAAAGGAAAACAGTCCCTAAAGGCAAGAATTGAACAATTAGAAGCCAATGATCTCTCAAGACAGCAAGAACAAATAAAACAAAGTCAAAAGACTGAAAAAATAGAAGGAAACATGAAATATCTCAATGAGAAAGTGACAGACCAAGAAAACCGGTCTAGAAGAGGCAATTTGAGAATCATTGGTCTTACTGAAAAAGCAGAAATTAATAGAAACCTGGACTCCATACTAAAAGAAATTATTCAGAAAATTGCCCTGAATTTCTACAACAAGAGGGAAATATAGACATTGAAAGGATCCATAGATCACCCTCTACACTAGACCCAGAAAAGACAACAACCAGGAATATAATAGCCAAATTCAAGAGCTTCCAAGTAAAAGAAAAATCTTACAAGAAGCCAGAAAGAGACAATTCAAATATCAAAGAGCACCAATCAGGATCACACAGGATCTGGCAGCCTCCACGCTAAAAGACTTTAAGGCTTGGAATACGATATTCAGAAAGGCAAGAGAGCTAGGCCTTCAACCATGGATCAACTACCCATCGAAACTGACTATATACTTCCAGGGGAAAGTATGGGCATTCAAAAAAATTGAAGATTTCCAAGTATTTGCACAGAAAAGACCAAGACTAAATGGAAAGTTTGATATCCAACCACAAAAATCAAGAGAAACATGGAAAGCTAAATAAGAAACGGAGGGAAAAGAAAGAAAACATAATTTTTAAAATTTGACTCTTTAAGGGATTCAATCAGATCTAATTATCTCTATTCCTATGTGGAGAAATGCTATGTATAATTCTCTGTAGTGAACTCTATTCACTATTATAGTATTCACTATTATAGCAATCAGAAAAATAAATCATATTGAGAGGACAAAATACTAAATGGTCTAAGATGACATAGGGGGTGGAAAAGAGGAGGATGAATAGTAGGGGACACGAAGAGAAACTTGAATGAATAAGAAAAATAGGATATTCTATTACACACAAAGAGGGCATAGGAAGGGGAGGGGACAAATATTATTATAAGAAGGAGAGGAAGAGAGCATTATATGGCAATAAATATAACAATTTAGGAGATATGGATGAATATTTACAAAAATATGAATTGCCTAAATTAATAACAGAAGAAATAGAATACCTAATTAATCGCATATCAGAAAAAGAAATTGAACAAGCCATCAAAGAACTCCCTAAGAAAAAAATCACCAGGACCTGATAGATTCACAAGTGAATTCTATCAGATATTCAGAGAGCAACTAATCCCAAAACTATACAAATTATTTGATATGATAAGCAAAGAAGGAGTCCTACCAAATTCCTTTTACGACAGAAATATGGTACTGATTCCAAAGCCAGGGAGATCAAAAACAGAGAAAGAAAACTATAGACCAATCTCCCTAATGAATATAGATGCAAAAATCTTAAATAGAATACTAGCAAAGAGACTCCAGCAAGTAATTAAGAAAATCATCCACCATGATCAGGTGGGATTTATACCAGGAATGCAAGGATGGTTCAACATTAGGAAAACCATCCACATAATTGACCATATCAACAGTCTAACAAATAAAAATCACATGATTATCTCAATAGATGCTGAAAAAGCCTTTGACAAAATACAGCATCCATTCCTATTGAAAACACTGAAAAGTATAGGAATAGAAGGAACTTTTTAAAAAATAATCAACAGTATATACCTAAAAGCATCAACAAACATCATATGCAATGGGGATAAATTAGAAGCCTTCCCAATAAGATCAGGAGTGAAACAAGGATGCCCATTATCACCTCTATTATTCAACATAGTACTAGAAACACTAGCAGTAGCAATTAGAGAAGAAAAAGAAATTGAAGGTATCAAAATAGGCAAGGAAGAGACTAAGCTATCACTCTTTGCAGATGATATGATGGTCTACTTAAAAAATCCTAGAGAATCAACTAAGAAGCTTGTAGAAATAATCAACAA
>NW_025359741.1:0-1084 GCF_016433145.1 Gracilinanus agilis | reverse complement strand
TTAATTTACCTATTTAGTGCCATACCTATCAAACTACCAAAAAACATTTTTACTGAGTTAGAAAAAACTATAACAAAGTTCATTTGGAAGAACAAAAGATCAAGAATATCAAGGGAAATAATGAAAAAAACCATGAAGGAAGGTGGCCTAGCAGTACCAGATCTTAAACTGTACTATAAAGCAGCGGTCATCAAAACGGTATGGTACTGGCTAAGAGACAGAAGGGAGGATCAGTGGAATAGACTTGGGGTAAGTGACATCAGCAAGTGAATGTATGATAAACCCAAAGAGCCCAACTTTTGGGACAAAAATCCACTATTTGACAAAAACTGCTGGGAAATTTGGAAAACAATATGGGAGAGATTAGGTTTAGATCAACATCTCACACCCTACGCTAAGATAAATTCAGAATGGGTGAATGACTTGAATATAAAGAAGGAAACTATAAGAAAATTAGGTGAACATAGAATAGTATGCCTGTCAGATCTATGTGAAAGGGAAAAATTTTAAACCAATCAAGAGTTAGAAAAAATTACAAAATGTAAAATAAATAATTTTGATTATATTAAATTAAAAAGGTTTTGTATAAACAAAAACAATGCAACCAAAATCAGAAGGGAAACAACAAACTGGGAAAAAAATCTTTATAACAAAAAAATTCTGATAGAGATCTAATTACTCAAATATATAAGGAGCTAAATCAATTGTATAAAAAATCAAGCCATTTCCCAATTGATAAATGGGCAAGAGACATGAATAGGCAATTTTCAGATAAAGAAATCAAAACTATCAATAAGCACATGTGAAGGTGTTGTAAATCTCTAATAATTAGAGAAATGTAAATCAAAACAACTCTGAGGTATCACCTCACACCTAGCAGATTGGCTAAAATGAAAGAAGGGGAGAGTAATGAATGTTGGAGGGGATGTGGCAAAATTGGGACATTAATGCATTGCTGGTGGAGTTGTGAATTGATCCAACCATTCTGGCTGGAAATTTGGAACTATGCCCTTGTACAAAAATATTTATAGCTGAGTTTTTTGTGGTGGCAAAAAACTGGAAAAATGAAGGGATGCCCTTCAAT
>NW_025359740.1:0-3709 GCF_016433145.1 Gracilinanus agilis | reverse complement strand
TTTTTAAAAAAAACTATAACACCCTTCATCCTCTCTCTTTCTGGATAATTAGGATAATGGGTCTCTTAGGAGCTAGAGTTGGTTGAAATAGATTTGAGGACTGGCCTTTTGTTCTTTGGAGGTAGTGTGGTGGTGCCATGGATAGAATGCTGTCTGGAATTAGGAAGAATTGAGTTCAAATCCAGCCTCAGATACTTACTAGCTGGGTGACCCTGGGCAAACACTTCTGTTTGCCTTGTAAAATGGGGATAATAATAGCACCTAACTTTCAGGGTTGTTTTGAGGATCAGATGATGCAATATTTGTAAAAAGCACTTAGCATGGTGCCTGGCACATAGTAGACACCGCATAAATGTTTATTCCCTTGCCTTTCTCTAGGTTCTCCATTGGTGACCATGCCTAGCAAGATCCATGGGTATCTCTGGCAGCCATTGCTCATCTCATGCTCAGTCCACAGCTCACTCCCTTTTAGGCTCCAGCTGAGACGAAATGGAGTGAAGCTAGGTGAAGAGAGGCATTTCCAGTGAGTATGAATTGGGAATCTAGTTGGAAGTTTTATTCTCTGTAGTCCAGTGCCTTCAGAAGATCCTGGGACCTTGACTGAGAGATGGTAGCAAGACTTACTAGATCTCCACCATCTCAGAAAGGACATAGCCAGGCCCAGAAAGGGGAAATGGCAGCTAATTAGTAGCACCTGAAGGTCTTAACTATACTCTTCTTTGAACATTCCTCTTAGATAGGCAAGAACTCCCTCCTGGGCTGAACCAAAGTTAGCTGGGGTCATGGAAACTGAGTCTAGGAAGAGTACAGTGGTAGACTAGGTGTGTAGGGAGTGGTGAGTGTGAGTCTCTATAGGAATCAACAGGCATTTTATAAGTTCCTAGCACCATGCCAGTTACTGTTCTGGGTGTGTGTGGGGGATACAAAGGCAATAATGAAACAGTCTCTGCCCTCACACAGCAGATATTCTATGTGTTTTCATTGTAGGGAGTCAGGAAACAGCAGCTGGGAGATCCCCCGGGCCTCCAAATCAGAGGAAGGCGTGTATGAGTGCACAGCCATGAGCCGAGCAGGGACTGGAAAGGCAAAGACACAGCTTGTGGTCACAGGTTTGTACTTTCCCCAACATTCTTCCCTCTGGGCATATAGGTACCTCCTCAGCAACAGTTCCTCACCATTAAATCCTGTGTATAGGATCTGGATCTTTCCCAGGCTTAGAAGGAATTAAAATTTTCTTTTATTTTGAATATTTTCCCCTAGTTACATATTTCATGTTCTTTCCTTCTCCCCCAGGCCCCCTAACCCCTCTTAGCCGATGCACAATTCCACTGGGTTTTACATATATCATTGATCAAGACCTAATTCCATATTATTGATAGTTGGACTAGAGTTATCGTTTAGTGTCTACATCCCCAATAATATCCCCAATAGCCCATGTGTTCAAGCAGTTGTTTTTCCTCTGTGTTTCTCCTCCCACAGTTCTTCCTCTGAATGTGGCTAGTTTTCTTTCTCATAAGTCCCTCAGCCTTGCTCTGGATCCTTACATTGCTGCTAGTAGAGTTAGAAGGAATTTTTTGAATCAGATTGGAGAACTAGAGGAAACCTCAGAGATAATTTGATCCAACACTCTCATTTTTATGGCTGAGGAAAGAATAGAGTAGATGTTTCCCAGGATCCAAAGGTAGTAAGTAACAGAAATGGGATTTCATGTCTTCAGATTGCCACATTCCATGCTTTTTCCCTATTCCCATCATGGTTCTGACATATCTCAGGTAGGCATAAGAAATTAAATGGGAGGGGACAGCTGGGTAGCTCAGTGGATTGAGAACCAGACCTGGAGTCTGGAGGTCCTGGGCTCAAATCTCTTCCTAGCTGTGTAGCCCTGGACAAGTCACTTTAACTACCATTGCCTAGATGGAAGTTTCTGGGAGCAGTGAGGTGCCTCAGTGGATAGAATATTGATTCTGGAATTGGGAGGAGCTGGGTTCAAATCTGGCCACAGATTCTTCCTAGCTTTGTGACTCTGGGCCAGTCACTTAACCCCAATTTCATAGCCCTTACTGCTTTTCTGTCTTAGAAATGACACTAAGACAGAAGGTAAAGGTTAAAAAAAAACCACCCTCTTATACAGTTACTGACAGGTGTTCATCAGCTATGTCTGCTACCAACAATAGTAATTATTAAGAACATCTTATTTCTCTAGCACTTTAAGGTTTTCAAAGTACAAGTATCCTTTACATTGAGGAAGGGGGTGGGGATTAGGGTTGCGGCAGCCCAGCTATCTGGAAAATTTGTGTAAAAATTTTTGGTCTTCCCTTTGTCCCAGAGAATAGGTTGGAATTTGTTTCTTTTTATTTTATGGGATATTTACAGTACCTTATTGTAAAATTTGGGTAAAGTGTTTGGTTAAAGGCTACATGTAGGCCAGTGTTAACATTTCTAGCCTTTGTGTGTCATCTACTGGCTTCCTCATTCTTTTTGCAAACTTTAACTTTAAAAAAGAAAATATGTGTATTTATGGTAATAAAGGAGAAAATATGTTGATATGTTACAATGCTATACATATATTTTATGCATTTCTGAGTTTCTAAACTTATTCTGTTTCATCTGCTGGCCTTTGCAGCTCCCACAAAACTCCCAAAAGATTCCTATTTAATTTTTTTTAAACCCTTACCTTCTGCCCTAGAATCAATACTGTGTATTGGTTCTAAGGCAGAAGAGTGGTAAGGGCTAGGCAATGGGGTTAAGGGACTTGCCCAGGGTCACACAGCTAGGAAATGTCTGAGATCAGATTTGAGCCCAGGACCTCCAGACTCCAGGTCTGGTTCTCAATCCACTGAGCTACCCAGCTGTCCCCTCCCATTTAATTTCTTATGCCTACCTGAGATATGTCAGAACCATGATGGGGAAAGTCAAGATTTGGAAGGGATACCTGTACTTTTTCTACATCAAACTTGTAAGGTGTTATTATCCTCATTTTACAAATGAGGAAATAGAGTGACTTGCTCAAAGACAGCCAATCAATCAATCAGTCAACATTTAAGTGCCTACAATGGGCACTATGTGAAGTTCTGGGATACAAAAAGAGGCAAAAGATAGTCCCTGCCCTCAAGGAACTCACAGCCTAATGGGGAAGACAACATGCAAACAAATACACGTATAGGATGAATATAAAATAGTGAAAAGAGGGAAAGTACTGGAATTAAGAGAGCCTAGGATATGAATCCAAATGTCCTAATTTTGAAGCATTTCTAAATTAGTAATGTAGCACTGAGGAAATGAAAAGTGAGTCAGTATAGACAAGCAGACAGACAAATAGAAAGACAGACCATTAAAGAGTTAGAGAGATAAATAAGTAGAACATTTATTAGATTTTTACTTTGTGCTAGGCACTGTGCTAAGTGCTGGGGATGCAGAGACAATACAAAGAAGCAAGAAAGTCCCTGCACTCAAAGAGCTTACATAAGATGATATATAAAAGAGGATCTGTGTGTAAAGGGGAGACTGTGTAAAGAGCATCATGTAAATGGAAATTGCTTAAAGGCCTGGTTCCAGTTAAGAGAAGGCTAAAATTCACTTCTTGGAGCCTGGAGTTCTAGAAATAGAATCCAAGGTTTTCAGAGGGAGAGAAACAGAATGGTAGTTGGAGTGCAGATAGATATGGTATAGTGGTGGCCATGGATAGGAAGCCATATATATATATATATAT
>NW_025359739.1:0-6304 GCF_016433145.1 Gracilinanus agilis | reverse complement strand
CTTCCTTCCCTCTCTTCCTTCCTTCCTTCCTTCCTTCCTTCCTTCCTTCCTTCCTTCCTTCCTTCCTTCCTTCCTTCGATTATATTATCTAGTAAGCATTGTGTTGATTTTAGTAAGCTCCATTATATTTCAGAACCTCCTGGAAGAGAACTATAATCACTCAAAAAATTTTGGCCTGTTTATCCACACAGGATAATGTCTATTGCCCAGATTTCAACATGCATCTAAAGGGATACCCTTTGGAGCTTTTCCAACAGTATGTAAATCTGAGATAGATAATACAGATGGATAATAAGATAGACCAGGAATTTATTGTTCAGTTGTTTCAGTCATGTCTAACTCTTTGTGACCCCTTCAAAGATACTGGAGTATGCTATATTCCCCTCCAGCTCATTTTAAAAAATGTAGATAAGAAACTGAGGCAAACAGGATTAAGTGACTTGCCCAGGGTTACACAGGTTGTATGTCTGAGGCCAAACCTGAACTCAGGAGTCTTTCTGACTTATCTCTTCACTATTCCTCCTAGCTGGTTTACTTTTTAAAAATTAAGTTTATTTATTAAATTAATTAATTTAGAATATTTTTCCATGGTTACATGATTCATGTTCTTTCCCTCCCCTCCTCCTACCCCCCTCCCATAGCCAATGAGCAATTCCACTGGGTTTTACATATGTCATGAATAGCTGGATTACTTTTATGAAATTATGGTACACTTACTGGCCTCAAACTTTTCATAAAAGCAGAAAGTCTATCATATTACTACAAATATTTACCAGTGTTGATATATGGCAACAAGATGTGTAAAATCCCTGTCTTCCAAGGATTAAAACTGAGCATCACACAGAGTAGTAGAAGAGGTGGTGTGAATAGACTGCAACATATAAATGACAGAAAAAGAGCAAAGAATATCATTAAGGACTTGCACAATAAAGAGAAGATAGGCTGGTCATGTGATAAGATAGAGAAATGATGGGTAGACAGCCAGAGTGCACAAATGGGACACTTGTGATATCTGGAGAAATTGCAGAAGCCCTCTATCTAGCTTGTCAGGTGAATTGGTATCAAAGGAGTTGACCTCTGAATCAACGAGATCAGAGATACATTTGTAAATTTGAATTTAATGTAGAATAGTTATGTAGAATTCAGGGGAGGTTAATTTTGTCAAATTCAATAGCGACTAGATTTGCATCAATGAAGTATATTTTAATGAATAATTTAAGTTTAAATTCTTCCTTTTGAGGAATTTACAAAAATATTATTAAAAATTGTAACATTATCACTCAGACATATAGTTCTCAAATCCATAGGCCAGAGTCAAAACCTGACCACCACCAACTAAGTTTTAACTTTGACTTAGTTCTGTGCATTTCAGATTGCTACTGGGATGGAAGCATATTAAACCTCATTTTAGTTCAAATAAAATATTAAGAAATAACATTTCTCTAGTCTAAAGTTTTTTCCAGAATTTTCTTTTAAGAAAAGATATAAAGGGTCAAGAACAAAAGCTAGGGCCCTAGAAAATGAATTGTGGAGTAGCCAAATTCAGGAGAAATATTTTTATCTTTTAAAGATTATTATCTCCCTACTTGCCCTGAAGGAATTAGAGTATTGAGTGGAGGGAAGAGATCCCTTTGATTACTTCAGATCATGTATGATCAGTTGAGGGAAAGCTTTTAAGAGTAGTGATCAAAGAAAGATGGGTAGTTTTAGGAGAATGGTTTTTCAGGAGTTCTCCAAAAGATTAAGCAACTATTGGTTTATTAGATGGAGTAGAAAGTTGAGTTGTTTTATTGTTTTGCCATATTTTCCTTGTTCTAGATTCCAATAAATGTTATTTCAAATTGTGTTGAGGTAGAGACATCAGCAGGTATAAGGGAACTGTTAATAAAAATTGTTTCTGATGGATTTGTGCCCAAAGTACACAATATAGGGTTTTTTTTTTAGCACCAGTATCTTCCTTTCTTGGCACAAAATAAATATACATATGCAGTACAAAGCATTCATGACTGATCATGGATTTTTATATAAACACAGTCAGGATAAATAAACTTTAAGAAATGATGAAAAAAATAATATTGAGGTGCCTCTCCCCTTATTCTTTATCTCTTGAGCAGAGATTGTGACCTGAAGCCTTGTTCTGGAGTAGAAAACACTAGATGCCTGAAGGGAATTGATTGATGTGGCATTGTCTTGCTTCTCCCTTTTCTAAGTTGCACCCAGTATCTCTCCCTTAATCACACTATTATTGTCTTCCATGCTACTTTACAGGGACAGAAAAAAGGAATTCCATTAAAAATTCCTATGGAATGTAAAAAATATCTGAGTATTCACTTACTAAGACTCACATAAAAGGGACATAAACATAAATAGAGACCAATTTTTATAGAAATAAAGGGAGACAAATCATTGGAGAGAAATTAATTGCTCAAGGTTTGTGCCTATTAATACAAATAATAATGCTTTCTAAATGTACAGAAACAATAACATGCCAAATTACCAAAGAATTATTTCATTTTTCCTATCCCTTTCTGATGGGTTTTGTTGGTTTTGTGTGGAAAGCCTGATGATTTGCAGGGCTCATTTAATATCTTGCAACTTGACCGAAGCTATCTGTTTTTTTCCTATTAAGTTTTAGGTTGAATTGAATTAGTTGAATGGAATCTTTAGATTCAATAACCATATCATTTGTAAAATTAGCAGCATATTATATACAAAAGGAAATACTTTATTTTTGTCTGCACTTATTCCCTCACTTTCATTTTCTCATATTATTTCTATGGCTATTATTTTTGGAACTATATTATATAATAGTGAAGTGGGGTACTTCATAACATGAGTCCAGACACCCAGAAATTCTAAAATTGGAACTATTATTTATTGATTAAAAGTAAGAAAGGAAGAAAAATCTACCAGCTCGGACAGCCTTCCCTAATGGAAGCTGTATCAGACTGAAATTACAAGAGAGCTTATATAGGTTACAAGATACAAGGCTATTTCCTTTCTTCCAGGTTCTTATTTGTCAAGAAAAGCCTCATCACAAACACAGGTGTGTGTGGTCAGTGATAAGTGGATAATATTCAGGGGATATTTACTTTTCACATATACCTAAACATTCAAGTTAGCTATTCCTTCCTGCCCTATTTGTTTGTACCTAATGTCCCTTTGTTGGCCATATGGGAATTGGACTCTGACCTACCACTTGCATAAATTGCTTGGCCTCCTGGAGGGATTAGGTCAGTTTCCTAATGTTATGCACAATGTGGGGTAACTGAATGGAAGGATATGATAGAGGGAGCTTCTATAAGCTGGGTCTGACAGGCTTGCCTAAGATCCTCAGGTGCTAATGGATCTAGGCTGAGTGAGGAGAGTGATGTCTGGGTGGTCACGGAGGTGTGCTGGTAACCACCAGGGTTTATAGATGAACAACTCAGCAAAGCACCTGACCCCACTAACAGTGCCCAAGCCAAAGTTATTGAGGGAGCAGCTGGATATATTGTTCAACAGCTCCTCTGGTTCCTTGGCTTGGGGTTAGGTCCGTTAAATGATAAGGTTGATAATAGGGCTAGTTGTTGGTATTTGAATGGATAACGCTAACTAACTGCCATCTTGGTAAACCCTTTTCCCCTTGGCTGTAGCTATTCACTTGCTCTTGAAATGAATGCTAGTCCTCACTTAAATCAAGTTTGATTAATGCTTTGACTCAAAAGCGGTAGGAATCAGGATAAGGAAAGAGGTGTCAGGAATGGCTAAGCTATATCTAATGAGAGTTAAAGTAATCTAATCAATGAGCAACAACTTGGTAATTGGCTGGAGATTCTTCTCCCCCTCACAGACCCTGGTCAGACCTGGACATGGTCTAGACCAGTGATTCCCAAAGTGGGCGCCACCACCCCTGGTGGGTGCTGAAGCAATCCAAGGGGGCAGTGATGGCCACAGGTACATTTGGGGGCAGTGAATAACTGTAAGGGGATAGTGATAGTATGTGACAGGGGGTGCTAAGTAATATTTTTTTCTGGAAAGGGGACGGTAGGCCAAAAATGTTTGGGAACCACTGCTCTAGACCAAAGGAAAGGAAGGGATAGTGATAATCTTCTTGACAGCTGTGTTGTGAATGAACTCCTCGTGGCAATAAGGTATGGATGCTGGATCTGCAGGTAGGCCTACCTACCCTTCACCACCTCTACCCTCCTGAAATCCCTTCTCAAGTCTGAGACCAGGAGTGGCTCAGCCCCTGGGCTTTTATAGAGGCAGTCCCAACTGTCTTTTGCCCTTGGCTCATGCCACTGGGATAAATTCCAAGTTCTATAACTGACATTCTGTCACTCAAGCTATTCTCCATATTTTCCCAGAAGTTACCTACTACACGAAATAATGCAGGAATGGATTAATCAACTTCAATTGTATTTTACCTATTTCATTTATTCAGATTACTTCAATAGTAGTGACATTGGACATCCTTACTTGATCCCTGAACTTGTAGGAAAAGTTTCTAGTGTTTATTACAAATTATATTAACTCTTGGTTTTAGAAACTTTTATTCCTATTGTGTCATTTAAAATTATTATAAGCCCTGGGAGACTACAACTTCCCCCACACCTCCTACTTCTTTTGTGGGAGGTGTTGGAGAAAGTAGAAGAGAGAGGGTTTTGGTGCCTTTTCTCGCTCTTGAGCCTGGAGGGTGGTTGACTCTCTCTATCCTGGACCCTGCAGAGGCTTTTTTCCCTTCTATCTACCTCCTAGTTTTCCCTAGAGCAGTGATTCCCAAAGTGGGCGCTACCGCCCCCTAGTGGGTGCTGCAGCGATTCAGGAGAGTGGTGATGGCCACAGGTACATTTATCTTTCCTATTAATTGCTATTAAAATTAAAAAAAATTAATTTCCAGAGGGCTAAGTAATATTTTTTCTGGAAAGGGGGCAGTAGGCCAAAAAAGTTTGGGAACCACTGCCCTAGACCTTCCCTTTTCTAATTTAAATGAAATCTAATTATTTTAAACCCTAAGTTGCTCTCTGATCTTTTATTTGAGCCCCAAAGGCCTCTGGTGAATTTCCCCCTCAGGGGCTGGGGACTGCTACCTTCCTTTCCCTTCCTCTACCTTCCTCTCTCCTATCTCCCATCCATCCTTCCTCTTACCTTCCAATACCTTCCTGTCTACCTTCCCTTTACTCCCTCACACTATTCTTTCCACTTTTTAAAGTAAAATATTCTGAATTTTGTCAAGTCTTTTTTGCATTTATTAATATAATAATGTGATTTTAATTATTTTTTATCAATGTGGTCTATTATGATTATGATTTCTCTAATATTGAATCAATCTTAAATTCCTGGAATAAATCTAATCTGATAATTGCTTTTGATATGTTCTTGAAACTTCTTTGCTAATATTAGTGCCTAAAAAATAGAAGTTTCTAGGGTCTATAAACTTAAATTTAGTCCTGGTTATGTGTGGTGCAAGGAGAAAAGTCTCTCAGGATAAAAACTATTCAGTCTACAATTGAGCACTTAAAATTTGTCAGGGAAGACAAAAATAGGCCTTGTCCTCATTCACATTCTAATGTAGAAGACAATATGAAAATAACTAAGTACAAATAAGACATATACAGAATAAACAGAAGGTGAGAAGGCACCAAGCAACTAGAGGACTGTGGAAAGGTCTCTTGTAGAAGATGGGCTTTGAGAACCATTGTGGAACCTAAAAAGAATTAAAAATCCAGACCCCTGTATGACACTATAGTGAAACAGGCTTGTCTGTAGGAATTCCTAACTCATAGACCTTTGGTCTCCAGATCCTAACCCTTGCATGATAAAACACCCTTATCTGCAGGAATTTATACCTTCCAGACCCCCTTATCAGCAGAAACCTTAAAGACAACCCCCAAATCCTGTCCCCTGCTGCCTACTACCCTTTAAAAACCCAGCATCAGCCTTACGATGTGAGACCCTTAGCTTAAGCTAAGAAAATAAATAAGTAAATAATAAAGTCCCTTTGCATTTTGTATTGCTGCTCTCAGACTCATTTTTTAAGAACATTTATTAATATTTATTCTTTTGAAAAGTTAACATGGTTACATAATTCATGCTCTTACTTTCCTCTTCACCCCTCCCACTTCCCCTCCCCCCCATGGCTGATGCATATTTCCACTGGTTTTAACATGTGTCATTGATCAAGACCTATTTCCAAATTGTTGATAGTTGCATTTGTGTGGTAGTTTCAAGTCTACATCCCCAATCACGTCTGCCTCAACCCATGTTTTCAAGCAGTTGTTGTTCTTCTGTTTCCACTCCTGTAGTTCTTCCTCTGAATGTG
>NW_025359738.1:0-1634 GCF_016433145.1 Gracilinanus agilis | reverse complement strand
CTCCCTCTCCCCCTCTCTCTCACTCTTGTTCTCCCCCCTCTGCATCTCTCTCTTCATTCCTCTCTCTGTCTGTCTCTCCATCTTTCCCTCCCTCTTTCTCTGTCTGTCTCTCTCCATCTGTCTGTCTGTTTCTCCCTTTCTCTCTCCCCCCACCTCTCTGTCTGTCTGTCTCTCTTTTTCCATCTTCCTCCCTCTCTATCTCTGTTTGTCTATCTGTCTGTCCCTTTCTCTCCCTCTCCCTTCTTCTTTCTCTGTGTCTCCCCCCATGTATGTATGATTATATATCTTTCTTTCTAGAGACACATACATAAATATTTAAACACATGTTTATTTGTATCTATAGATATACACACAATGCATATGTAGGTATATAGGTATATCTCTAAAGACATGCTTATACATATGTCTATGCACATGTGTTTTAATAGAGGGACACATGAGCACTTTCATATATGAGTATGTATCTAAGTACAGACACACATTTACTCACATACATGTATCTCTCTAGAGACACGCATTGACACAAACATAAAACACATACATGTGTCTATGGAGAGACAGACACAGATATAAGCATATATATGTGCCTGGTCTCTAGAGAGACACACATATGCACATGCATGAATGTATTTGCAAACATACATGTGCATATGCAGACATATGTGTGAGGGGGTCTGGGGGTGGTCAGAGGCATGCTGTGTGGGTGGGCCTCACAGGCCACAGGACCCCAGGGCAGGCAGGCTGCCTGAGACTGGCTCATTAGCCACTGCCTGATGACTCTGAAAATGGAGCCTCGAATCAGAGATCATGTCACTCAGCCCTCCCAGCCAGGCCAGTGTGTTTGACTTGGTTTCAGTTCACCAAAGGGGGAATGTGGGGCTGTGAATCTATGCTGGGGAGAAGGGGGCAGAGAGAGGGGAGCACAGCCCCACAGAAGGGGAGCCCCTTGGCCATCCTGCTCTAGGAGCTGTGCAGGGTGCGGGGGAGGGTGACTGTCCTTGAGGACAGTCTAGCATGGGGTGGGGGTAGGACCTGTGCTCTCAGAAGGAGAGCAGGAAAACATGTTCCACACTGTGTGATAATATCGAGTTGTTCAGAGGAGACTGTGAAGGGCTGCAGGAGCAGACTGGGAGGGATTCACCCAGTCAGTTGTGTCCTGAGTGACAGGCATGAAAGGGAGAAGAATAGCATTTGTAAAGGAGAAGGTAAAAGAAATGAGGCATTCTAGGGATGAATGATGGAATGGACACAGGAATGATCACTGAATGTCTCTAGGATAGGTAGGAAACCCTCCTGGCTGCAATGAAGGGCGAGGGGAAAGTTTGAAGAGTTGGGGACCAGATCTGATGAGACGGGAAGGAAGTAGGGGGCATTTGTGGCTCACTCTCTCTCTCTTAACCTCCCTCCCTGCTCCCTCCCTCTCTTCTTCCCTCTCCCCCCCTCCTCTCTCTGTTTGTCTCTGTCTCTTTCTGTCTCCCTCCTCCTCTCTCTCTTTCCTCTCTCTCCCTTTTCTCTCTTCCTCCCTTTCCCTCCCTCCCTCTCTCTCTTGCCCCTTCTCTCCCTTTCCCTCTCTTTCTTCTCTCTCCCTCTCCCTCTCTCTTTCTTTCCCTCCTCCCTCTCTCTTCCTCTCTCCC
>NW_025359737.1:0-2017 GCF_016433145.1 Gracilinanus agilis | reverse complement strand
CTTATCCAGGCAGGTCAGCTATAAATATACATAGCTCAAAAACAAACGTCACTAATTTGGACAGCAGGCTTTTGTTGGAAGATCCATTTATTTTACCTTTTTCTCTTTAAACAACAATTGGTCTCCATTTGACATCATTTGAGCAACAGGTATTTACTTGAGAACCTGCTGTGAACAGGGTCTTACTGTAAGGGCTTAAGACTTTCATTTGAGGAAATGGTTTGGAGTGAAAACATTCTCCAATCCCCAGCCAGTTGCTCAATGTCTTATGGATTTTGAAGTTTGTGCACTTTTCCCACCAAAACTAGAGACTTCTTTGAAAGCTGTTTCTTATGTAAACAATCTGAAAATTCAAGCTCGACTTTTGCATCCATGCCTATGCACACATACAGGCATGTAGATATGTATGCATGTGTCTAAAGAGCACCACCAGGCTTAGAGTCAAAACTAGCCTCAGACCCTTACTAGCTGTGTGACTCTGGACAAGCCACTTGACCCTGTTTGCCTCAGTTTCCTCTTCTGTCAAATGAGCTGGAGAAGAAGGCTAGCAAACCACTCCAGTATCTTTGCCAAGAAAACCCCAAATGAGGGGTGTAGTCTCTAAATGATCACTCTGTTGCAAATATTAATAATATGGAAATAGATACACCTAAAACCCAGCGGAATTGCTCATTGGCTCTGGGAGGGGGGAAAGTAACCATGGAAAAATATTTTTAAACTAAATAAATAAATTAAATTAAAAAAGAAAAGAAAAGAAAACCCCAAATGGGGTGACAAAGAGTTGGATGTGACTGGATAACAAAAACTGTTTCATGGAAACCAGCTAGGCATCTGGTGTGTGCCACCTACAGCTGTGCCCCGCTCCCTCTCTCTTCTCGATGCCCACCTGGGCTCCTGGTTGTCCATTCTCACTCAGTCACACACCCCCAGTGCATGCAGCACACTGACCCACACTTTACACACATCCCCATGTCCGCAGCCCCCACAGATGGGGCATCCCTGCATTTAGCTCCCCATCTGACAAGACCACACTTCTCATGATGCTACATAGGCATCATCCCCCATGCATGGGGGCGTGCTGGCATGTATTCTTGTTGTTGAGTTGCTTCGGACATGAGGTTTTCTTGGCAGAGATGCTGGAGTTTTCCCTTTCTGGTTCATTTTACAGAGAAGGAAACTGAGGCAGAAGTGAGTGGCCCAGGGCCCCCTGGCCAGTGAGTGTCTGGGGCCAGAGTTGAAGCTGGGGAGAGGAGTCTTCCTAAAGCGCTCTATTGCCACACAAACGGGCATGTGTGCCCGCGCACTGTGTCACACGCAAGAGTGTGTGCACACCCGGGCACATGCTCATCTGCACTCACATGGGGCCTGGCTTGGCACTGTCGCTGATGGCAGTTTAGCCCCATAGGAAGAGAAGCCCCTGGGCCAGCGGGCTCTAGCCCGCACCCTGCTTAGGGGAGCTCTGAGGCCAGGAGCAGTGCCCAGCCCCAGGCGGTGGGCACAAGTTACTTACCACTCATCAGCGGGTTTGCAAAGGCCCAGAGACGGGGACGGGCTGCCAGGCCCTGGGGCTTGCCGGTGCTCCCGCGGCCTCCTCGGCTGGCCATGGGGCTCTGCTGGGCCCAAGAGAAGGGCAGGGTTCTGCTCCGGTGGCTCAGGAGAGTTCAAACTGCATGGTGCCCGCCACGGAGAGCCCCGGCGTGTGACTCATCCGTCCAGCACACGGAGCTCTGGGGCAGACCGGCTCTGCAGCAGTCTAGACCTCGGGGCCGGCGGCACCTGAGCACCCGGGGCCGGGCTCCCCCCACCCCTGCACAGAGAAACCCACCCACCCACCCACCTCCCCCAGCTGGCCCAGAGAGCCCTCAGGACACCAAGGGAGAGGAGCCGCTGATGTCACGTCCTTTCCCCAAACTGAGACCAATCAGGGAGAGGGCCTTGGAGGTTTATCAGGAAGGAAACTCACAGTTTGTAACTTTGGAGAGTGAGGGGGGTGGGAGTGGGGGTGGGGGGATGTGAA
>NW_025359736.1:0-1095 GCF_016433145.1 Gracilinanus agilis | reverse complement strand
AGATTATTACCTATTTTCTCTGATAAAATAGTAAATAGTTCATTAGGAAATGCTAAAATAGTTGGGAGTAGGTGAGAGGATCAAAGTGGAGGGCATCTTAGGTAGAACGTAGGCATGGATCTCCAGGAGTTTACCCATGAGCATGTATTGATCTACTGGTTTCTTCTTGAAACATGCTCTGGGTTAAAAGGCTTGGAACCTTAAGATAATGAAATTATCTCTTAAATTCTACTTAAAAGAATGGAGGTGGGAAGGATTTTAAGAGAAAGGAAATTTAACCCTCATTGTCTAACCCTTTACACAAATCTGCCTTGGAACCAATACACAGTATTGATTCTAGAATGGAAGATAAGATTTTTTTTTTTTAAAGTAGCACATGTGGTTCTGGGTTAAGATGGCGGCAGAATAAGAAGTAGCTCTTAACTTCTCCTGACCAAAATACACAAAACTCCTCAAGGGGACATAAAAACAAGTCCAGATGAATGGAGGAACCCCACAACAGGGCACAGCATGGAAGGTACGTGGAATTGGGGCATTTCCATGCTATAAAGGGGTGAAACAGCTCTCAGTAAATCGCAGGCTGAGCAACCACCCCACCCCCACCCCTTCCACACACACCACGTTCAACGCCGAAGCCAGCTAAAAAGAAATAGAGAAAGTTTGGGGCACCCATCGAGTCATTGGCAGCTCTGGGGCCTGTTCCTGAGAGCAGCAAGATTTAGGACCCCAAAAAGCTAAAGAACGCACACAAACACTGAGCAAGGGAGCAGGGCGCAGAGAGCAGAGTCAGGGCGTAGAGCACAGTCTCAAAGTGCAGATGCAGGCGGAGGCGGGGGTGGAGGCAGACACAGCCACAAGCTAAAGCTCTGAAACCCTGAGTGGGGAAGCAGTGCAGACGCATATACGAGTATGGAAGCAGTGCCCTGAGACTTGTAAAGAAACCTCCTGCAGAGGATCAAGCAAGGGGATCCACCAGGGGGCTTGACCTTGGAAAAAACCAGAACTCAGACGTCAAGAGCGAAAAGACCGCGGACAGACCCTGGGCGCTAGGATAAACCTGAGAAGCTGCTTGGCTAATGATGGCTACCCAGTCTC
>NW_025359735.1:0-2824 GCF_016433145.1 Gracilinanus agilis | reverse complement strand
GCTGTCAGCTGGGCGCCGCCGCGGCCGGCCCGCGGGGGGCGGGGCCGCCGACCCGGCTGCCTTTTGGGGGGAGGGGAGGCTTTGATTTCCTCTGGTCCTAGGCCCGGCCTGTTTACAACCTGTTCTGGCGTTGGCTTTGGCAACCGGGGGCGCGCAGGGGGCGGGGCCGCTCCTCCCTCGCCCCCTCGTTTACCCCGCCCTCTCTTGTTTCTTATTGACTAGAAGCGACTCCATTTTACCCCTCCCGGCTGTGTATTGGTCTGTGCTTCCCTCGGTGAACTCCGCCTATCGAAAAGCCTGGCTTTAGTTCAAGTTGCTAGGTTCCCCTCTCCCAGCCCCGGAAGCTGGATGAGTTAAGGGCAGAAGGACTCTCCATCGAAGTGGATTGGCCAATGGGGCGGCCCGCCTACTGCGGGGGGGGGGAGGAGAAGAGGGGCACGCCCTACTCTTCCTCACGCCCCCCTCCCCCGCCCCACACGTGGGAGTCCCGCCCCAAGCCGCCTTCCCGGAAGTCGAGCGCCCTGCGCCCTGCGGGGTTTGAGTTAGGCTAGGCCTGCTCTGGCTGTGGTCGGTATCCGCAGCTCTCCGCAGCAGAGCCGAGGGCCTGGCTGCGGCGACTCCCGGGAAGGCCAAAGCGAGGCCCCGTGGTTGTGGGTCCTGGGATGTGGGAAGCTGATGGGGATCTTTGGTTTCCCAATTCCCGCGCTTTGTAGTGTTGCGGGGTCCGTTTAACCTGGCTGATGAGTCCAAAGCGAGCGTGGGCTTCGGCGTCCACCATGGGGACCCCTTGTCTTCCTCTGCCTCCTGCTGCCCTCGGAGCGCCCTCGCCCCACCTCGCGGGCTGATTCTAGGCTTGATCTTTATTGCGAAGGCCAGCTCCGGCCTCGGCTGCTCGAGCTTCTCCTACTCCCCACCTGTTGGGAACTCTGAGAGTTTCCATGTAGCCCAACGCGTCCTCTGCCTTAGCGGTTAGGAGTCATGCGTTCCCAGACCCCACCCGTTGGCAGCCCACGTTTCCGAACATCCAGGCTTAGAGAGAGCAAAGCTCTTAAGGGAAGGGTGGGAGCCAAGAGAACCAGAAACCTTGGAGAGCGAGGCTGGCCGCTGTATTTCCTAGTTGTCCGGTGCACTGGTTTTCTGGCTACACGCATCGGAAAACCGCATTGTGTAAATAGGCGCGCAGTAGCTTCCCACGAAGAATCAGTTGTTGCAGGGTTAGCTCCCATTCATAGGCTCGTTTACCTTGGGGAGCTTTCTGGAGTACATGTTTAGTCCCGCCCTTCTGCCTCCCTACAGACTTTTCTACTAGCTCTGGCATAGACCCTTCTAGCCTAGGAGGTCACTCTGGGTTTCCCTTTCCTCCCCACTCCCAATAGATTGTTCGATGCGCTAAACTTGACCTAATTCTCTTGGTCTTCTATTTTGGATTGCTAGAAGATTTTTGTATTCGGAGAAACAGTAGTTGTTATAGCTGAGCCCTCTGGTGTGTCTTTAAGACCATGGCCTCTCCAAAGAGAAAAAACATTTTTGTGGAATCATTTCGCTCATTTATTTGCAATAGGGTTTAGATAAGTGGATTGGAACTATAAATGATCCTATGCATTAGGCTCCAAAATGTGTTTTTTTTTTTCAGTTTCCTTTCGACGTGTCCAGATCTCTTCCCATTTTCCCAAATTGGTCACTTCAGTGGACATATCTCCGCTTGGTTTTTGTTTTTGACCTGAGGACCTGGTTGTTGACTTAACTTTTGAGGATCATTGATTTCTCCCACTCATTTTAAGATTACAGGATTCTGTAATTGTTCTGTTTAGGGTTCAGGATATTTCACTTTTTAAAAAATCACTAACTTCACTCCCAGAATAGTACAACGTGGGGGTTTGGTAGCTGGGTCAGATAAGTTGTGGAAGATACCAAATCTAACGTAATGCATGCCTCCGGTCAAGATGCAGGATCGGTTACGTCCATTTAGTCGAAAACTGCGCTCCAGAATGGTTGCATCTGCGATCCTGTGGTCTCTCCAGAGGGTTGCATGCGTTAATCAGGGAGGTGGGTGGGTGATAGTTGAGAAGAAAGTGGAAGCCGCCTTAATTTTCTTTTTTAATTCACCTGTGTGGGGGATGGGAACAGAATCCAGAAGCTGCAGCTTCTCCTCAATAAGAAGGGATCCCAATTGCTGGCGCCACCCCTTACTCGGGGACCCGGAATTCTCTTGGGTTCAGTCTCTAGTGTAAACATTCCACAAAAGGTCTTAAGAGGCGCAGCCTCCTAGTTCGGGGGCGGGGTTATCTGCTTCCTGGACAGGTCATCAGTCCAATAGCCATGCCGGCCTGTGTCAATTCGTCCAATCCCGAGGGAGGTGGGCGGGGTCTTCGGGCGCCGGGAGTGGGCGGGGTCCGTTTCATTTACGGACATTTTACACCAAACCAGTTACCTTCCTGGGGTGGTAGAAGATCTGAGGGGGGAGGGAAGAGCAATTTCTCCCAATGAGGTAGCTAGTAGGGTGGGAGCTGGGCGAATCTTCCAATGGGATAGTAGGAATGGGGCGGGCTTCGTGCTTTCCTCCAATAAGTTGCAAAGAATCTCCTATTTTTCTCCAATGACCTAGAGGCGAGTGGGCGGGAGTCAACTGGCTGCCTCCAATAGGTGGGTCTGAGTTGGGGGAGCTCCCCGCCAATAGGGGTGTGGGGAAGGTAAGTGGCTCCCCCTGCGGTGTAGGGGGAGAAAGGGGGCGGGTCCTAGGTGACCAGGAGCAATGATTGGTGGAGGACCTGATGAACAGTCGTCCGAGCCTGTAACTTGGCAGGACTGGGTCTCCCCTCAGCGG
>NW_025359734.1:0-6967 GCF_016433145.1 Gracilinanus agilis | reverse complement strand
AGAAAGAAAGAAAGAAAGAAAGAAAGAAAGAAAGAAAGAAAGAAAGAAAGAAAGAAAGAAAGAAAGAAAGAAAGAAAGATTTTTCAAAATTTTTCATTTTTAAATTCAAAATTAACAAGATTGTTCCCAAATTTCTTACCCCCTACTCCCGCTCCTACATTTTCATTTTTCCCTTATTATCATTCCACTAAACTCTTTCCACAGACTTCAAGAGATCTTGCCGAGATGAATGATCATTTTGGATAACCAATATAAAAAAATAATATATTCCTTAAATCTATTTTCTTTTTTGCATGCATTTGGGACTGGTGGGACTTTGTGATATTGAAAGTTTCTCCACCATATTTCCTAACCTAAGAGAGTTCATAAACATCTCATAAATCCATAATTATATCTTTGAAAAACAGTCAATATCTGCTCAGCACAAACCTCAGCATCTACAAAGCTGAAGGAACAATAATTATGCTCCTCATTATAATAACTAGCATACTGAATTGGAAGACTTCAAAATCAATGATCTGGCAGGATGAGGGAACAAGGCAGGAAGTGGACATGCAACCTAGAGTACCAGAACAGCCAAAAATGGGATTCAAATAGATCATAGCATCTATAGCCACTCTTCCATTTTACATGAGGAAACCAAGACACAGAAAGGTTAAGTGGTTTTCCAACTGTCAGAAGGGTAATAAGTGGCAAAATCAGGATCTGAACTCAAATTCTTTGACTGTATTTTTTAGTTAAATCATCTTTCTGCCACGTAAGGAAACCACGCAGTATAAGGAATTATGAAAGCAAAAAGTTCCTCAGGGGTCAGGAAAAAGTGATAGTAGTGACAGTGTCCAGATTGGGAAGGATTTGGGGAAAAAATGCAAATGAGCTGTGAGGAAAATGATAAAACGGGCAGCACCATGGTCAAGACCAATTGCCTGTTGTACAGTTTCAGAGTTATCACTGGTGGTTTGGAAGACTAAGGGAGGAGAGAAAGGTCCATTTGGGTTCAGTCTGTTTGTCCCTGCAGAGGCCTTTACTCAAACAGTTCCCATTTCAGTTTTGTTATTCAAGGTCACTATTCAATCTCTGTTTTTAATATCTTCTCCCCAACTCTGATCTAGATCAGGGGTTAACAAACCACAACCCATTGTACCGTCCAACACCTGTTTTTTATGGCCCGTGAGCCAAAAATGGTTTTTACGTTTTTAAATAAAATCTTATTGGAATGCAGCCATGAATATTGGTTTATGTATCATCTATTGCTGCTTCCCCACTACAATAAGTTGCGATGAATTGAGAAGTTGCAACAGAAACCATATGCAGTGCTCTCATTGCTTTGCACTGCTAATCAGAGGACTACAATTCACAGTAATGCAGTTATTCCTCTACAGCATTTCCACAGCCACACATCTTATTGTACCACACCATTTCACTTTTTTTTAATTAGCAGTGCATACCCATCATGTCAAAACAAGAAAAGGAGAGAGAAAAAACTTTTTTTTATTATGATTGTTTTGCTCATAGGACTGAGATGGAAATTTTTCTAAATAAGAACAATCTCAACCACTATTATTAAATACAAAATAGCTTTGGAAATTAGCTTTTCCTGGAAGTTTTTGTTTCTTAACACATTTGACCTAAAATTACAAGGCAAAACAATACTTGTATGCAAGTAAGTAACATCAATTCAATAGCTAACACTACTTGAATCACAAATATGATCAAGCTGCTTTTGACAGCACTTCTGGTATTATCTGAAGTTTAAAAAGGAAGGGAGTTCTCCATTCCCACACAAGTTAGTAATAGGTACATTTTCTGAGCTTTAACCATAATCCAGAAGTATTTCCAGACTTTGATGCAAATGCAAAAGAAATTTCTATATCTTAAAACCCTTTGAACTATGCGATTGAGGTGCTTCTAACTAACTTTCATTTGTAAGAGCTTAATCTGCTTAATCTGCAGTGTGATGACTGCTCAAGAGAGGAATCTGACAGGATTTTATTAATCCCTTTCAAAAACCAAATATGATCAATAAAAATCGTGTGTTCTTGGAATGGTGTCAGTATTTGGCAGTCCCTATTTGTGCAAAAAGACATTTTCAAAGATGAAATACACAGAATCTCATAACAGATCGACATTGACCAATGACCATATGCAATCAATTTTAATAATATGAAATGCTAACTTTAAACCCCAGGTAAATGAAATTATATCCTTCCCCTCCTCTCCCCCAAAAAAGAATCCTGTTCATCTCATCAGTAGACTTGTATCATCCAAAAAAAGAGTTAATTTTATTATTAATGGGTTTTTGTTTCATCAATAAAAACATCTATGGAAATTTGTTTTTCTCATCATATAACTACTTACTTAATATCCTTGGTTCACAAAGTCAAAAATATTTCTTGGTCCTTTTTAGGAAAAAAAATGCTGACCCCTGATGGAGATCCTTTCTAGGAGAGATATAAGGCAAAGACAAAGAGGGACACAGAAATAACCTGGTGCCTCTACTTTATTTGAGCCAGTATTCTTGACATTCCACACATACTTCAAGCTTCTATTAATTCTTAAGTGGGGCCACCTCCTTCCCAGGTGAAGACTACAATCCTTCTATGACAACACATTGTCTTTAGGAAAGAGGAAGCATAAGATGATAGAGAGTAGTCCTTGAGGCCAGAAAGACCCCTGTTTAAGTCTCTCCTCTGATACATATTAACTAAGTGAACTTAAGCAAATCTCTTAACCTCTCAATGCTCTGAGCAAAATTCTTAAGTCTATAAGTAGCAGAGAAAGTCATGACATTCATTGGAAGAGGGTCTTTTTCTTAACTTAGAGTTTCCTGAACCAGTTAATTCATAGATCTAGTCCCTCCAGAAGTTGCTGTGGTCATAAAAATCTACCATTCTGTGGCCAGCCTGTTCATGATTTACCCAAGCTTCCTTGGACCAAAAAGTGCAAAGTACTATATAAATGCAAAGTATTAAGTAGTCCTATTTTGTCTTAAAGATATATCACTTCACAATGAAAAATATATTTCTGTCTCTTTGTATCATAAAGAGTGAGGGTGTCTAGCATTTCTGCTTCTATCAATGTTATCAAGTACTTATCTAATTAAGCACCATGCTAGGTATATTTTAAAATATAGAATATATAATAATAATAATAATAATCATACTCTTCTTATTTACAGAGCTTATTTAGTTGAAGAGAAAAGACACAAAATGTATGCACATAAAAAGATAGCCTGAGATATTTTACAGTCCCTAATACAATAAAATTAGTAATCAGCTTAGGGAACACAAGCATAAGGGATATACCTAAATGGATACTTAATAATAAAATTCTTGATAACAATGTGCCAAAAAACTAAACATGGAAACAATAAATAACTTTGTGAAAATCAATGATAATGATGACGACTACCAGAATTTCTGGGATGTAATTAAAACAGTCCTTAGATTTGAAATAAATAGAAAAAAGATATTAATGAACTAAGTATGCTACTCAAAAATTAGAAGACCAACAAATAAACCCAAAATAAGTACAAAGGAGGAAATCTTTAAAATTAGAGTAGAAATAGATTAACTGGAAAACAAAAAGCCTGCAGAACTGATAAACAAAACTAAAAACTGGTCCTTTGAAAGGAATAACAAAATTGATAAACCTTTAGTCAACCTGATGAAAAAGTTTAAGGAGGAAAGTAAAAATAAAAAAATAAACAAGATGAAATCACAACAAACCCACAAGAAATGAAAAGAATTGATGAAGCTATATGCCCATAAAACCAAGAGTTTAAAAGAAAAATATTATCTTCAAAGATATAAAATATCTAAATTAATAGAACATTTATTAGAGATCTTAAATAATTCAATCACAGAAAAGGACATTTAACTAGCTACAAAGGAACTATCAAGGGGAATTCAGGAGAGAAATGGGCACCATAATCTGAAGGATTTTACAAGAAAATGCTGAGACTTTTAAAAAATAATTAATACTAATGTTATTGTTTAGTCATTTCAGTTGTGTGACTCTTCATTATCTATTTGGAGTTTTCTTGGCAAAGGTAGTGGAGTGGTTCTCCATTCTCCAGCTCATTTTATACATGACAAAACTGAGGGAAGCAAGGTTGAGTGACTTGCTTAGAGTCACATAGCTAGTATCTGGGGTCAAATTTGAACTCAGATCCTCCTGAGTCCAGGCCCAGCACTGTGCCACCTACCTGCCCAATACTATACAAATTATCCTTAAAAATTGGGTAAAGAAATCACTCTGTTGAACTCTTTTTATGAGATGAACATAGTCCTAATACTTAAGCTAGAGAAGAAAAAAGCAAAGAGAACTGTAGGCATTAATGAATATCAATTCAAAAAAGTTCAATAAAATAGCAACTGATAAAAAAATAACCACAAGTAATACCATAATTATATTAAAAATGAAACAAATCTAAAACCACAGGATTATATTAATAGATGCAAAAAATCCTGACAAAGTACAACACTCATTTATGGTAACCACTGTACAAAGTATAGATATAGAGGGATATTCAATATGATAAAAAGTATATTCATAAAACCACAAACTAGCCTTTTATTCATTGGGGAAGCACTAGAGGTTTTCTCAGTAAATGCAGATACTCCCTTTTCTCCATTATTATTTGATATAGTTCTAGAAATACATTAAAGGCACAAAGATAGATAAAGAACAGTCAAAACCATCTCTATTACTGATGACATGTTAGTTCACTTAGAAAATCCTAGGGAATTATCAAAGAAACTAATAGCTCTGATAATGTTCCATATTATAAAATAAACCCACAAAAATCAATAGCATTTCTATGTAGTTATAACAAAATCCATGAAGCAATAATAGAAACAGAAATCCCATTCCAACTAAATACAAAATGCGTAAAATAACTGGTGATTGACTTACAAAAAACTTGTATAACTTCAATTACAAAGTACTTCTTAAAGAAACAAATAAGAATTTAAATAGCTGGAGGATTAGATTATTCAGTACTGGATATGCCTGGACTGTTGTCAATATGATAACAATGACATTACTACCAAAGCTAATTTACAGATTTAGTCTTATAACAATTAACTGCAAAAGAGTTTTAAAAATTCATTTTGAAGAATAAAAGATCTATACTATCAAAAGAAATCATTTTAAAAGGAAGGAATTAAGTGGGAATGGCACTTCTATTCCTCAAACCATATTAAACGAAATTATCCAAATCATTTGGTACAAGTTGAGAAATATAAAAGAAGGTAAGTGAAACAGACTAGACAAGGAAAAATCAGAAATAATTATATTCACCCAAGGGGCTATGAAATTGTGTATACTTTTTAGCATACATCACTACTGGGTCTATATCCCAAGAATAAAAAAGGGGTAAGGAATTATTTATTAAAAATACTTATAGTAGCTCTTTTTTGTGGTGGCAAAGAATTGGAATCTGAGGGAATGTCCATCATTTGGGGAATGGCTAAACAAATTGAGGTACAAGTTGGTGATGGAATTGTACTATAAGAAAAGATAAGCAAGATGATTTCAGAAAAAGCTGGACAGATCTACCCAAACTGATACAGAGTGAAATAAGCAGAAATGGAAGAACATTGTACATAGTAACAGCAATATCATATGATGATCAACTGTGAAGACTTGGCTACTTTCAGTAATGCAATTAATGGGACAATTCTGAAAGACATGATGCAGCATGCTATCCACCTTCAGAGAAAGAAATGCTGGAGTTGGATTGATGCAGATCAAAGCATACTATCTTTTACATCAGTGTATTTACAGTTTTATTTTGGGATTTTGGTTTTGTATGACTGTGCTCTTACAACAATGACCAATATGGAAGTATATTTTGCATGATAATTGAAAATTAATGAAATCCAATAAATCAGTATTCCATAGACTTAAAAAACATAGACTGCTCAGGAAAAAACTTCCTATTTGACAAGAGCTACTGGGAAAACTGAGAGGCAACCTAGCAGAAATCGGGTTTTTAGCAATGTCTGACACCATATTCTTCAATAATCAAAATGGATACATAAGCCAAATAATAAAGATCATTTAATAAATGATCAGAGAAACCAATTATATACTTTTCACAGCAATCAGTATGAGTTCAACAAAAAGAGATGATTACAGAAGATGAAATTTCTAATTGAATATAATAATACAAAAGTTTTACACAAATAAGATTAATGCAACTAAGGTATGAAGGGAAACAGTTGACTGGGGAAATCTTTGGATTAAATATTTCAGATAAGTGTCTGCTATAAAATTATGTAGATAACTACTAGAAATATATAAGACCAAAAACCATCCTCAAAAACCAAACAGTTAAATAATATGAACAAATAGTTTTTGCAAACTATTAACAAGCATATGAAAGTCTGATCCAAATCACTAATAAGAGAAATTTAAATCAAAACAACTGTGAGGTTTTGCCTCATATTCAGAAAATTGGGGGAAAATGACAAAGTATGAGAATAATTAATGTTGGAACGGAGGAGTATTGCAGAAACATAGTTTTACTAATGTTAGTGAAGCTCTGAATTGATATAAACATTCTAGAAAACAATGTGAAATTATGCAAATAAGGAGACTAAAATTCTTGTATCTTTTGACCCAAATATTCTGCTTGCAGGCCTCTCAAAGGAGGTCACTGACAAAAAGAAATGTCTCATGTAAAATAAAATATTTATAGCAGCACTTTTTGTGGTAGCAAAGAACTGAAAATAAAGGTTCTTTTTTTTCTTCTTTTAAAATGATTTATTATAAAGAATGGCTCTCTGGGAAGGGATAAGAGAAGGGATTCAGTGAGAAATGTAGGTGATATAAAAACAAAAGTTATGAGTAAAAATGTATTAGAGAAAAAAGCATAATACAAGACAATAGAAGTATAAAAATATGGTAGAGATTATATATGTATATATATATATATATAGAGAGAGAGAGAGAGAGAGAT
>NW_025359733.1:0-7407 GCF_016433145.1 Gracilinanus agilis | reverse complement strand
ACTTCAGGGCAATTTTGCTGGATTATTTCTGTTAGTATGGAGTCCAGATTTCTATTAATTACTGGTTTTTCTGGAAGACCAATTATTCTCAAATTGTCTCTTCTAGACCGGTTTTCTTGGTCTTTCTCTCTCTCAATGAGATATTTCATGTTTCCTTCTATTTTTTAAGTCTTTTGACTTTGTTTTATTTGTTCTTGTTGTCTTGGGAGATCATTAGTTTCTAATTGCTTGATTCTAGCCTTTAGGGATTGGTTTTCGGCTATCATCTTTCGGTTTTCGGCTATGATCTTTTGATTTTAGGCTGTAATCTTCTCGTTTTCGGCTATAATCTTCTGGTTTTTGACTATGATCTTCTGGTTTTTGGCCATAATCTTCTGGTATTCCTTTTCAACTTGGACATTTCTGGTGTTCAATTTGCTTATCAGTTCATTTGGTTTCTGAGCCTCACTTTCCATTTGCAAGATTCTACCTTTTATTTGGTTTCTAGTCCACTCTGCTATTTGCTTCCGTTTTATGAGTGAGTTCATCCCATTCACATTCAGAGTTATAATCATCAGTTGTGCATTTGCTGACATTTTCGAATCCTCCCCTATTTCTACCCCCTTTTTTCTTATACTTTTCCCTTTTAAACCAGTGGTTTGCTATTAAGCCGCTATCCCTTATCCCCTCCCTTGATTAACTTCCCTTTCTACTCCCTCCCTTATTTTCCCCCCTCTTTAATTATCTAAATTTTTCCCCCTCTTTAATTATCTAAATTTTTCCCCCTCTTTAATTATCTAAATATTTTTGTACAAACAGGTCCTTTTATTTCTTTTTTTTTTTTTAAATCTCTTTCGGATTCAGACCTAGTAGTGGAATTGCTGGATCAAAAATTATGCGTAATTTAATAGCCTTTTTGGGTATAGTTCCAAATTTTTCTTCAGATTGGTTGAACTAGTTCTGAACTCCATTAACAATGAATTAATATTACAAAATTTTCACCTCCTCTCCAGTCTTTGCCATTTTTCTCTTCTATCATAATAGACAATCAGTGACACTTCAGGAATATTTTTATTTGCATTTCTCTTATCAGTAGTAATTTTTAAAATATATATCTATTGAAAGCTCTGATGTTTTTCTTCTGGAAAATTCCTCATCATATGTTTTTTAAACATTTATCAATATTTTCTGTGCCAGTACTAGATTAAAAAAAAGATAAAAAAGATAAACACTTTGTTTGAAGACTGGAATTACCAGGTCATTTTTCCTCATTATTTTCACTGATCACTTTTATATTCTTTATCTTTTGTTATTTCAGATGAATTTATTTTTTATACCTCCATTATTTTTTTTTGTAATTTGATAAGGTACTGAATAAGTAATGAAATTTGGGTAGAATTGCTATTTTTTATAATATTCACTCAACCTAACAATGAGAAATTGACATTGATCCAACTACTTAGGTTTATCTTTATTTGTATGAAGTGTTTTTTTTTATTGTATTTATATAATTCCTGAATTTTTCTTGGCTGATAGACTCTCAAGCATTTTATATTATATATGATTATATTTAGTGGAATTTATTTTTTAATCTCTCTTTGATGGACTTTGATGTTAGTAGATAGAAATACTGATGATTTGTGTGGACTTATTTTATGTCATACAATTTTCCTGATATAACTAACTCCTGCAATTGTTTTTTTAGTTGATTTGCTAGAGTTTACTAATTATATAATTATTTCATCTACAAAGAATGACAGTTTTGTTGTCTATTTTTTTGTTAGTTTTTGGCCTTCCATTATTTATTTTTTCCAAATTTACAAAACAAAAGAAAACAAACATTTCCACTCACAAAGAAAAAGACTATACACAAATGAAAATACAAATCTCCTATGTGTTCAGCTTATTTTTCTTCATATCTACATAATGAATCCCATCCACAAGTGTCCCAAACCTTCACTACCCATCCCATATGACAGCAGATAGTGTCAGGGAGAACATTTGCACATGAACTAAATCATTCGTATTTCATCTTTCTTTTCACTTTCTGGAGGGATAATTCACAGTTTATTGTTCTGGAATTAATACTATGGCTATGTATAATAGTTTCCTGGTTCTACTCATTTCTTTATAAATTTTTTATTCAATTAATTAATTTAGAATAATTTTCCTTGGTTACATGATTCATTTTCTTTCCCTCCCCTCCTAATGCCACCCCTCCTGGAACCAATGAGTAATTCCACTGGGTTATACATGTATCATTATTCAAGACCTATTTTGGTGCTATTATTATCTGCAGTAGAGCAATCCTTTATAATCAAAACCCCAATCATATCCCTATCACATTACATTATTGATCATATATTTTTCTAATGCATTTTCATTTCCATGGTTCTTTCTCTGAATGTGGACAGCTTTCTTTCTCATAAGTCCCTCAGAATTATACTGGATCATTGCATTACTGCTAGTAGAAAAGTCCATTACATTTGATTGGGCCATATTGTATCATTCTCTGCATACAATTTTCTCATGGTTCGGCTTCTTTCCCCTCTGCATATATTCCTGATGGTCTTTCTAATTCAAGTGGAATTGCTCCAGTTCATTATTCCTTTAAGTAGAATAATATTACATCACCAAGAGATACCACATTTTGTTCAGCCATTCCTCATTTGATGGGCACCCACTTATTTTCCAATTTTTTGCCAACACAAAGAGCATAGCTATGAATATTTTTGTAAAAGACTTGTTCCTTATTATCTCTTTGGGGTATAAACCCAGCAGTGGTATGCTTAGATCAAAGAGCAGGCTGTCTTTTAATGTAATTGGGCCTAATTCCAAATTGCCTTCAGAATGGTTGGATCAAATCACAACTCCACTAGCAATGCATTAATGTCCCAATTTTGCCACATCCCCTCCAACATTTAATCCTTTCCTTTGCTGCCATATTAGACAATCTGCTAGGTGTGAGGGGCTAGCTCAGAGTTGTTTTGATTTGCATTTCTCTATATATGAGAGATTTAGAACACTTTTTCATGTGCTTATTAATAATTTTGATTTCTTTATCTGAAAAATGCCTATTCATGTTCCTTGCCCATTTATCAATTGGGGAATGGCTCACTTTTTTCTATAATTGATTTAGTTTCTTGTTAATTTGAGAAATTAGACCATTGTCAGAAGTTTTTTAATAAAGATTTTTTTCCCAATCTGTTGCTTCCTTTCTAATTTTGGTTGCATTGGCTTTGTACAAAAAAAATTTTAATTTAATGTAATCAAAATTATTCATCTTACACTTTGTAAAATTCTCTATGTCTTGCTTGGTCTTAAATTCTTTTATTTCCTATAGATCTGATAGGTATACTATTCTATGCTCACCTAATTTACTTATAGTTTCCTTCTTTATATTTAAATTATTTGCCTATTCTGAATTTTTCTTGGTATTGGATGTGAGATGTTGATCTAAACTTAATCTCTCCCATACTCTTTTCCAATTTTCCCAGCAATTTTTGTCAGAGTGGGTTTTTATCATAAAATCTTGGATCTTTGGATTTATCAAACACTATTTTCCTGAGGTCATTTACCCGAATTTGATTCCATTGATCCTCCCTTCTGTCTATTAGCCAGTATCATATTATTTTGATGGTCATGACTTTATAGTACAGTTTATGATTTGGTACTCTTAGGGCCCCATTCTTCACCTTTTTTTCCATTGGTTCCTTATTGTTCTTGATCTTTTGTTCTTCCAAATAAACTTTGTTAAGTTTTTTTTTTCTAATTCAGTAAAAAATGTTTCTTGGTAGTTTGATATGTATGGCACTGGGTAGGATTATCATTTTTATTATATTAGTTCATCCTACCCATGAGCAATTACTATTTTTCCAATTATTTAGACCTAGTTTTAATTGTGTGGAAAGTGTTTTGGAGTTGTGCTCATATAATTCTTGTGTTTGTCTGGGCCAATTGATTGCTAAATATTTTATATTGTCTAGGGTGATTTTAAATGGGCTTTCTCTTTCTAAATCTTGCTACTAATTCGTATTCAAAATATGAACAAATGCTGATGATTTATGTGGGGTTATATTGTATTCTGCAACTTTGCTAAAGATGTTGATTATTTCCACCAGCTTTTTAGGTTATTCTCCAGATTTCCTTAAGCAGACAATCATATCCTTTGCAAAGAGTGATAGTCTCCTCATTGTCTAGCTTAATCCCTTCAATTTATTTTTCTTCTTTAATTGCTACCTGTAGCATTTCTAGTACAATATTAATTAATAGAGGTGATAATGAGCATGCTTATTTCACTTCTGGTCTCATTAGAAAGCCTTCTAACTTATCCCCATTGCAGATGATATTTTCTAGTGCTTTTAATTATATGCTGTTTATTATTTTTAGGAATGGCCCATCTATTCCTATACTTTCTAGTGTTTTCAATAGGAATGAGTGTTGCATTTTTTCAAAGACTTTTTCTTCATCTATTGAGATGATCATGTCATTTTTTTTGGTTTTGTTGTCAATATGGTCAATTATATGAATGGTTTTCCTAATATTAAACCATTCTTGCATTCCTGTTTTGAATCCCACCTGATAATAGTGAATAATCCTTGTGGTAACTTGCTGGTGTCTTTTTGCTAATATTCTATTTAAGATTTTTTTCATGTATGTTCATTAGGGAAGCTGGTCTATAGTTTTCTTTCTCTGTTTTTTTATCTGCCTGGCTTTGGAATCAAGATCATATTTGCGCCATAAAAGGTATTTGGTAAAACTCCTTTTTTGCTTATTTTGTCAAATAGTCTTTTATAATATTGGAATTAGTTGTTTTTTAAATGTTTGATAGGATTCACTTGTGAATTCATCTTGCTGGTGGATTTTTTCTTCTGGCTCTGATGGTCAAACTATGGCCCTGAAATATTCTATCTGGCTGCTTGACATTATTCCTAATCTGAAAAATACAATGAGTAGGATACAACACAATGAAACTTCAAAAGAGTTGCCTTAGAAACAGACTGACAGATGAGAATTTCCTTTCCTTTGGCCTGCTCTTTAAAGAGTTTTCCCATCACAGTCTTAGGGAGTTCCCTGATGAGTTATTCAATTTCTTTTTCTGAGATGGAATTATTTAAGTATTCTATTTCCTCTTTTCTTAATCTAGGCAATTTAAATTTTTGTAAATTTTCACCAATTTCACCTAGATTGCCATATTTATTTATTTTATTATTTTTTTAAAACCCTTGTACTTCGGTGTATTGTCTCATAGGTGGAAGATTGGTAAGGGTGGGCAATGGGGGTCAAGTGACTTGCCCAGGGTCACACAGTTGGGAAGTGGCTGAGGCTGGGTTTAAACCTAGGACCTCCTGTCTCTAGGCCTGACTCTCACTCCACTGAGCTACCCTGCTGCCCTGCCATATTTATTGATATAGAAATGGACAAAATAGTTCTTAATAATTATCCTAATTTCCTCTTCTCTAGAACTCTTTTGCCCATTTCTATCCTTTTTCATCTTTGATTCTGTTAATTTGATTTTCTCCTTTCTTTTTATATTAGATTAATAATACTTTATCCATTTTATTTGTTTTTTCAAAGTACCAGCTCCTAGTTTTATTTATTAGTTCAAAAGTTCTTTTACTTTCAATTTATTCATTTCTTCTTTGATTTTTAGGGTTTCCAATGCAATTTTTATCTGGGGATTTTTCATTTGTTCTCTTTCAAGTTGTTTTTTTTTAATTTGAATGGTGTAATGAGGGAAGAACAGAAATGGGTTGCAAACAGGTAACAGAAAGCATTTTGCAAAAAGAGAAGTGTGCTGGATCAGAAAGCATGCTGTGGAACTGGTGATGTGAATTCTGGATAGTGGGGAGAAGATAAAGTTGGATACTGGCAGTTGTTGTGGGGCTTTTGGACTTCCTGTTGGAGGATGGCCTGAAGCTAAAACTTTCTCCTGCTCTCTATCTCTGTGTGCTGAAGAGGTTTGGCTTCTTTCCTATTCCCTGAAGCCAAAGCTCCCCACTTTGGTGTTTTTTTCTGGATAAACCCTACAGTCATTAATATCCAAGTGTTTTTCCTACCTACTGAGAGTGTGTTCCCAGCTGCTCTAAAGATCTATGCCAGCAAGCCAGTATAACTATCTGTGGTGGGAAGGCCTGAAGCCATCTTGGGCCTAATCTGCTAGGGTTGAACCCTACTATAAAGGATTCAATCTAAACTACTATGAAGAACTGCATATCTTACCAAAGTAATTTGGGAGGATTAAGAGTGTCTTGTAGTCAGATATCTGGGGAAATTTAGATAGACATTGTAAGGCCTAGGGAGCTTGGAAGAAGAATGAAGAAACACCCTTCAAGGGTTGTAGAAGGTGGGAATTTATCTAGACCTCTTTGTGTTAGGATATCCTAAGTCCTTAACCCTCCCCTTCATCAAACCATGTTTTAAAATAAATCCCTCTCTTAGTTTGAACTCTATCTGGTAGTCTGAGCACACGGGTCACTGGGAGAAGGTCCACAGAGCCCTTTCTGTGTGGGTTACCAAGGAACCAACTAAACCTTAGTATCTTGCGATTATCAATACCAACCATCAAGAATATCCACATATTTCAGTGCCCAATTCATTGACCTCTTCCCTCTCTGACTTGTTGATATATGTACTCAGGGATATAAAATTTCCCTTGATTTTTGCTTTGGCTGCAACCCACAGATTTTGATATGTTGTTTTCTCATTTTCAGTCTCTTCAATGAAATCAATAATTGTTTCTTTGATTTTTTCTTTGACCCATCAGTTTTGATGAATTAAATTATTTATTTTCAAATTAATTTTAAATTTGCTTTTCCATTAGCCTCATTGATTATGATTTTTATTGCACTATGTTCTGAAAAAATCGCATTTCATTATTTCTGCTTTCCTACATTTGTTTGTAATATTTTTATGCCCTAAAATATAGTCAATTTTTTTATATGTGCCATGTGCTGCTGAAAAGATGGTATATTCCTTTTCATTCCTATTTATTTTTCTCCAGATATCAATTAGATATATTTTTTCTAACATTTTATTCACTTCCATTACTTCTTTCTTATTTATTAATTGGTTCAATTCATCTAGTTCTAATAGGGGAAAATTGAGGTCCCCACAAGTATGGTTTTACTCTCAATTTTGTCCTTAAGCTCCTTTAGTTTCTCCTTTAGGTATTCAAATGCTGTACCACTTGGTGCATATATGTTGAGTACTGGTATTTCTTCATTATTTATACTGCCTTTAATCAAGATGTAATTACCTTCCTTATCTCTTTTAATGATGTCTATTTTTGCTTTAGCTTTGTCTGAGATCATAATTGCTATTTCTGTCTTCTTTGTCTCAGTTGCAGCCCACCCTCTTACCTTTACCCTGTGTATGTCTACCTGCCTCAAGGGTGTTTCTTGTAGACAATATATATATATATATATA
>NW_025359732.1:0-1712 GCF_016433145.1 Gracilinanus agilis | reverse complement strand
TACAAATTATTTGATATAATAAGCAAAGAAGGAGTCCTACCAAATTCCTTTTATGACACAAATATGGTACTGATCCCAAAGCCACGTAGAACAAAAACAGAGAAAGAAAACTATAGACCAATCTCCCTAATGAACATAGATGCAAAAATCTTAAATAGAATACTAGTAAAGAGACTCCAGCAAGTGATCAAGAGGATCATCCACCATGATCAGGTGGGATTTATACCAGGAATGCAAGGATGGTTCAACATTAGGAAAACCATCCACATAATTGACCATATCAACAATCTAACAAACAAAAATCACATGATTATCTCAATAGATGCTGAAAAAGCCTTTGACAAAATATAGCATCTATTCCTATTGAAAACATTGAAAAGTATAGGAATAGAAGGACCTTTCCTAAAAATAATAAACAGTATATACCTAAAACCATCAACAAGCATTATATGCAATGGGGATAAATTAGAAGCCTTCCCAATAAGATCAGGAGTGAAACAAGGATGCCCATTATCACCTCTATTATTCAACATAGTACTAGAAACACTAGCAATAGCAATTAGAGAAGAAAAAGAAATTGAAGGTATCAAAATAGGCAATGAGGAGGCTAAGCTATCACTCTTTGCAGATGATATGATGGTCTACTTAAAAAATCCTAGAGAATCAACCAAGAAGCTGGTAGAAATAATCAACAACTTTAGCAAAGTTGCAAGATACAAAATAAATGCACATAAATCATCAGCATTTCTGTATATTTCCAACACATCACAGCAGCAAGAGGTAGAAAGAGAAACACCATTTAAAATCACCTTAGACAATATAAAATACTTGGGAATCTATCTACCAAAACAAACACAGCAATTATATGAAAACAACTACAAAACACTTTCCAAACAAATAAAACTAGATCTAAACAATTGTAAAAACGTTGATTGCTCATGAGTAGGACGAGATAACATAATAAAATGACCATTCTACCCAAATTAATTTACCTATTTAGCGCCATACCTATCAAACTACCAAAAAACTTTTTTACTGAATTAGGAAAAACTATAACAAAGTTCATCTGGAATAACAAAAGATCAAGAATCTCAAGGGAAATAATGAAAAAAAATGTGAAGGAAGGGGGCCTAGCAGTACCAGATATTAAACTGTACTATAAAGCAGCAGTCATCAAAATGGTATGGTACTGGCTAAGAGACAGAAGGGAGGATCAGTGGAATAGACTTGGGGTAAGTGACATCAGCAAGACAGTGTATGATAAACCCAAAGAGCCCAACTTTTGGGACAAAAATCCACTATTTGACAAAAACTGTTGGGAAATTTGGAAAACAATATGGGAGAGATTAGGTTTAGATCAACATCCCACACCCTACACCAAGATAAATTCAGAATGGGTGAATGACTTGAATATAAAGAGGGAAACTATAAATAAGTTAAGTGAACATAGAATACTTTATTTTCAGATCTCTGGGAAAGGAAAGATTTTAAAACCAAGCAAGAGTTAGAGAAAATTACAAAATGTAAAATAAATGATTTTGATTATATCAAACTAAAAAGCTTTTGTACAAACAAAAACAATGTAGCCAAAATCAGAAGGGAAACAACAAATTGGGAAAAAATCTTTATAACAAAAAACTCTGACAGGGGTCTAATTACTCAAATATACAAGGAGTTAAATCAATTGTATAAAAAATCAAGCCATTCCCCAA
>NW_025359731.1:0-7902 GCF_016433145.1 Gracilinanus agilis | reverse complement strand
TCTCTCTCTCTCTCTCTCTCTCTCTCTCTCTCTCTCTCTCTCTCTCTCTCTCTCTCTCTCTCTCTCTCTCCCTTTCCCTCTTTCTCCCTCTTTCCCTCCCCCCATTTCATTTCCTCATCTTCTGCAAGCTGGCAGTATAGGAGCTACTCACAGACTCAATCTGCCTGCTAATTAGCATGGGAGCTTTGGCCTGCTCCATTTCCAGTTCAAAGGTTTGCCCTTTCTTAGGCAACTTTTGAACTCCTAACTTCCATCCCCTTATTCCCAAAGGTGTGCCATATTAATGCCAAATTTAGTATGGACATATGGGTGACATAACCTACTTCAACTTGAAACTTCTGAGCTCTAGAGCTCTATTAGCCTCAGATTTCCAGGTAGCTAAGATTACAGGTATGGTCACCATGCCTGGTTGAACTGTTCCCACCAAACTGCAGAATCTCTGTTACATGCTGGGCTAGCTATTTTTCTCAATTTCCTATCATCTGTGCATTTGATAAGCATGCCATCTGTGTTCTTGTCTAAGTCATTGATAAAATTGTTGAACAGCATAAGATCAAAAACAGATCCTTGGGTTACCTGATAGAGGACTCCTTCCAAGAAGCACTAGTAATGATATTGATTCATTAATGACTACTCATTGATTCGGTTCATTCAGTCAGTTCCATATCCACTAAAATGTGAATCACTTAGACCACATCCTTCCATCCTGTCCATAAAGCTAGCATGACGGATATTGTCAAATGCTCTGCCAAAATTCAGATATACAATATGTATGACCTTCATTTGCTCTTCTAGGCCAATTCCCCTCCTAAAAAAGGAAATGAGTTTAGTTGCTAAAATCACCACACTACCTTTTAATCGTCAACACTTCTCTTTTTAAATGCTTGTGAACCATCAATTTAATAATACATTCTAGAATTTGATTCTCTGTCTTTAACCATTTTTTTATTCACTCTTGCCTGGCTATTCTCTTAGGTTCAATGATCATTTCTATGTAAATGACTTCCAAATCTTCATAGACAACTCTTATTCCTCAGTTGCTATTCCTAATCACCAACTGCCACTTTTATGTCTCCACCTGGATATGCCATAGACATCTCAAATTTAAGAAGTCCAAAATAGAGCTCATCTTTTGCCTGAACCCACATCTCTTCCTAACTTATTTATTTCTGCAGAGGATCCCACCATCAGTCCGGTCACCTAGCTTTGCAACCTCTTAATAATCTTTAACTCTTCCCTCTCCCTCACCCCACAATGACCAATTAGCTATTACATCTTATTCATTTTACATCCAAAACATGTCTCACATCTTTTCCCTTCTCTTTACTTATAGGACCACCACCATAGTTCAGGTCCTCATCATCTCTTTCATTGACTACTGCAATAATCTCTTAACTGGTTCCCTGCTTCCACACTCTCCTTTAACTCTTCTCTCTTCAATCCATTAATCATGAAGCTACCAAATTGCTATTTGTAAAGTGCAGGTCTGACTATGTCACTCCCCTACTCAGGAAGACTCAACGGCTCCCTCTTACCTCTAAGACAGAATACAAAGTTCTCTATTTGGCATTTAAAGACCTTTGTCATCTGGCCCCCAAACTATTTTTCCAGGTTTATTTATTTTTACGCATATTCCACATTTCTGCCAAACTGACTACAAAGTTAGGGTTTTGTTAAGTTAAATATTAAATGCCTGATGAATTGAATGTAATTCACTTTATTTGTCAGAAACTTAATTCAAAATCACCGGCCTATACCTTACAGATATTACCATCTTTCTCTTTTGAAATCTAGGGCAACCTTTGCTATATTCCCATCGTCTTTCCACTATAGAGTCCTCTGGTTTTTCTCCTCTTCGCCCTTTATTTGTCAAAGATCATCAAGAGCTGCTCAATAATCACATCCACTACTAGCCCTTTCAGAGAATTGTAATTTATTGATATCTGATGTCTCGAACTTATCAAGGACAATTAGATGCTCTCTTTGTGTCTCCATACTTATCTTGGATATCAGTTGCTAATTCATCATTTTTGATCTGTGCTTTCTAGGTAATTCTCTTTGGCAGAGGAAAAAAAAAGTTGAATAAAAGTTAAATAGATTAATCAGTTACTTTGTTACTGTAACATCATCCCATCCATTTCCAAAAGCAGACCTATCTACCCCTTCTTTGAACTTCCATTGGCTCGCAATGTCTCTGAAAACAGTAATTTTGTCATCCTTGACTATCTTAGCTTGGTCCAAGTTTACATTCTCTTGATGCTAATCTAATGAGATGATTCTGCTCTTCTGTATTTATTAGCTATCCTTGCTTTTATCTTCCGTATGTCTCAGTGCATCTGTCTGAATTGCCTGCCTCATTTGAATCATTTGCTCTTATGTCTTTAAAGTTTCATTCTTTAAAAGAAAAAAAGAAAAACCTTTGCTTTCTGTCTTAGAATCAATACTGTGTTCCAAGGCAAAAGAGTGATACAGGCTAGGCGATGGCGATTAAGTGACTTGCCCAGGGTCACAGGAAGTGTCTGAGGCCATATTTGAACTCAGGACCTCCCATCTCTAGGCCTGGCTCTAATCAACTGAGCAACAGAGCTGCCCCATAGAATATAGAAAAATTCTCTTTCCCCTTGGGTCAACTTCCCTGTAACTTTAGGTCATGGATTACTATCTAATGCTTTATAATTAATATAATTACTATACATAATGTAATTAATTGTACCAGACCCATGATTTAATTGATTGGCTTTGATTCCTAGTGAAGAAATTCCCTCTACCAATGCAGATTTGTACAAATTCTACAATTTACAGTCTTAGAGAGTTGCCTGAAGGCACAGAGGGATTAAGTGATTCTCCCAAGGTCACACAAGCCAATCTATGTTAGAAGTGGGACATGAACCTAAATCTTTCTGATCTTAAAGCAGCTCCCTTTCTACTCACTATGCCATGCTACCTCTCAATACATAAAAGGCTATTCCTAGTTCATGAGGGCAGCTGCAGCTCAGTTGTTAAAAACACTGAATTTGGATTCAGGAAAAACTGAGTTCACATCCAGCCTCAGACATTTCCTAGCTGTGTGACTTTGGGCAAGTCACTTAACCTCTGATTGCCTGACAAAAGGGTTCACTGAATGCACTGGAGAAGAAAGTGGCAAACCACCTCAGTATCCTTGCCAAGAAAATTCCATGGGTTCCTATGGTCCATGGAGTCATGAAGAGTTGGACAAGCTTGGACAGCACTCCTAGTTCAGTACTTTTTCTTTCCTTTTTGTCTCTTACTGGACTGTCACTCATATTATACCCTCAACTGTGGCTGCACCCAAGATGCTATCCTGGGTCCTATGTTCTCTTTTCTGAAAAACCTCACCAGCTCTCCTGAGTTTAATTGTTACTGTGCAGATATCTCCCAGATCTCCATAACCAGCCTTATTCACTTTTACAAGCTCCAGTTCCACATCAGCTACTACTCACTACACATTTGTGTGTGTGTGCGTGTGCGTGTGCGTGTGTGTGTGTGTGTGTGTGTGTTTAATTAAACCCTCACCTTCCATCTTGGAGTCAATACTGTATGTTGACTCCAAGGCAGAAGAGTGGTAAGGGTAGGCAATGGGGGTCAAGTGACTTGCCCAGGGTCACACAGCTGGGAAGTGTCTGAGGCCAGATTTGAACCTAGGACCTCCTGTCTCTAGTCTTGGCTCTCAATCCACTGAGTGACCCAGCTGCCCCCATCAATGGACATTTTGAACTGGATGTCCCCTTGGCATCTCAAACTCAACATAATCTTCCCCTTTCAAATTTCCTAATTTTGATCAAGGACTCCAGCGTCCTTTAGTTACCAGGATTGGCAACCTTGGAATCTTTTCAACTCCTTACTCTCCTTCAGTCCACATATCCAATCTGCTGCAGTCTTGTCACTTCTATACCCACATCTCTCACACTTGTCCCATTTCCTCTGCTCACAATGACCACCTTTGTTCAAGCCCTCATCACCTCTTCCCTTGGCTATTTCAACAATCTCCTAATTGGTCTTCTTGGCTCAAATTGCTCTCTTCTCTGATCCATATAGCTACAAAAATGACTCCTAAGGGACAGTTAAATGGCTAAGTAGATAGAGAGTCAGGTCTGGAGATGGGTGGTCCTGGGTTCAAATCTGGTCTCAAACATTTTTTTTATTTAGAATATTTTCCCATGGTTACATGATCCATGATTTCCCATTCCCTTCCTTCCCTCCTCCTGGAGCTGACAAGCAATTCCACTGGGCTATCCGTGTATCATTGTTCAAAACCTATTTCCGTGTTATTCATATTTGCAAAAGAGTGATCTTTTAACATCAAAACTCCAATCACATCCCCTGCCTGTGCCTAGAACTGAAAAGCTCAAGAAAAATAGACCAATGAAATCACAGTTCCAGCTCCTAAACCTACACATTTTTAGTATACTTATTTGTGTAGACGTTGACTCTTGCAATAGAATGTAAGTTCTTTCTGGGCAAGACCTGTTTCATTTATCTATCCATGATGTCTAGCACAGTGCCTGGCACATAGTGTTTACTGCATTCTTGTTGACTGATTTGATTTCAGCTGCATTGTTGAAACGTGGCTTCCTTTGGGGCCACCAGTCCTTCCAGAACAACATTTTCTGGTCTCATGAGGACAGGTAATTAGGGGGTGAAGAAGGGGAGTCAAGCCAAGGTCCTTTCCTGTCATCCCCTGGTCCCAAACACCCTCTTCCCTATAAAGCTTCCCAAGCATTAGAAAGATATCTGGGATGGTAAACAAAGGCATTTCTAGAAGAGCGTGGTCCTTGAGCGGGGACTGAAGGGCTGACTCTCCCCTGCCTTGCCCAGCAGAAGTATTCCTTCTTCCTCCCCTTACCTCTCCTAAAGCAGATAGTGTCTTGAGGCAGAGGTGGTTAAAAACTCCTTGGATTAGGAAATTCTGTCTTTCCCTTTCTCTGGGGTGACTGTCTCCCTCTTGTCCTCTCCGTAGGACCTGAGCCTCTGAAATATTATGCCCTCTCCCCTCCTAAATTATAGATGAAGAGTTGTAAGAGAACTGAAAGGCTAATTCCTTTATTTTACAGATAAGGAAACTGAGACTCCAGGTTGGTGTGCCCAAGGTCACACAGATAGCATCAGAGAAATGATATAAACCCAGGTCCTGTGATTTCAATCAAGGCTCTTTCCCTTTATTTTCTTTCTTTTTCCTGTTTAGGCAATTGGAGTTAAATGACTTGCCCAGGATCACACAAGTCAAATTTGAACCCAGGACCTCCCTTTTTGAGGCCTAGCTCTATCCACTGAACCACTTAACTGACACTCTTTCCCCTTATTTGCAACCTGACCCTCCAACACAACCCCCTCAGGAAAATTTGGGGACCAAAGATAAAGCATGATAATCACTCCCTGACAGAGAGATGATTGACTCAAAATACAGAACGAGATCTACATTTTTAGGCATGGAGGGAATAAGCTTTGCTTGACTATCCATATTTTATGATGGTTTTCTTTTTTGTTGTTTAGTTGTGAGGTGGGGAGTAAGAGGGAGAGAAAATAGATGCTTATTAATTGGAAAAAGCATAAAATGAGAGTTTTAAAAATCAGAAGCACTAAATAGCCAGGGTTTAAGAGTCAAAGCAAGTCTCCATCTCCTCCTCCATCCCCTTGGCTGCTTCAGGCCTCCCTTCTGAGAGCCTATCATGGGCTGACTACCTCCAGACAGTTGCTGGTCCTTGGGCTGCAAGGAAAAACAACTGCTGGCGGGCCAGCAGAGCCCAGACAGCTGACTGATAGAAGGTGCCTGAAGGGCCATTGAAGTCTATATAGAAGATACCTACCTTCTGAGTCAGAGACATCCCTCCCTTCCTTGAAGACTGAGTAGAACTCTTCCCTAGCTCATGTCCTGAACAGTGGTGGTTTCCAACCTCTCTCTCTTACAGGAGGAATCCCACAAATGAAATTAAATTTTTAGAAAGTGAGTTTAATAATAAGTTTATTCATAGTTAATAATTCATATTAGAGAGTTTATTGATAACCATTTTGCCATTCTTTTCTCTGATTGGGAGAGAAAAGATTTTAAATTTGAAAATGATGAAATTTAATTAAACTTAAATTTTATTTTTATTGTCATGCAAAACATACTTCCATATTGTCATCGTTGTAAGAACAAACTCATGCACAACCAAAATCCCCCCAAATAAAACCATAAATCCTTGATGGGAAAGATGACTTCAATCGTTCTTTCTCTGGAGGCAGATAACATGTCCCTCCAAAAGTCTTTTGGGATTGTCCCTGATCAGTGCATTGCTGAGAGTAACCAAGTTTTTATAGTTGATCATCATACAATATTGTCGTTACCATGTACAATGGTCTGAAATCATCCTGCTTATCATTTCTTATACCACAATGGTATTCTGTCACCAACATATACCACAGTTTGTCCAGCCATTCCCAACTGATGGACATCCCCTCAATTTCCATTTCTTTGCCACCACAAAAAGAGCCGCTATACGTTTTTTTTTGGACAGATAGGTCCTTTCCCCCTTTTTATTATCGCTTTGGGATACAGAATCAGTAATGGTTTCATTAAATTGTCAAAGAAATCCCAACAGATAATTGAACTGTTATCCAAGGGTCTCCCAGTTCCATCCGAGCCCCATTACCAGATTCTCCCTTTCCTACCACCCACTTCCACTCTTGGCTTTCTTTCTTCGAGGGCCACAAACTCTTTCAGCAATTTGGTAAATTTCCACTCCTGTCTGATCTTTGAACACCTTTCCGCCCTAGTTGTGCCTCTGATTCTGGACCTAGGCCAGATAGGAATTTGTTTATGTAATATATTTTTAGGAGGGAGGAAGTAAGTCCTTGGTCTCAAATATCTCTCCTACCCAGCCTGAGATTCTACCAGTTTGGGATTTCTATGGATAGAAAGAATGATCTTTTTGAAATCAGACTTTAATGGATTCTCAGTTATTCATACCCAAGAGTGAATCAGTTCAGTCAAATATCCTTAACCCCCATATTTAACTGAGGTCCACCCTATTGGCTCTTGTTGGAAGACAGAAATAAAAGAGGTAATTTCAGATCACAAGGCACTGACTAGTGTGGAGGGCAGGCCAAGGTTAGCTATAAACTCTTACTTATTACACATACTTTAGCCAGGAAAAAGGATTCCCTTCAGTAGAGTGTTTACCCCTTAACCAATAGCCAGTACTACAGGTAGGGCTGGATTTTAATGAAGAATTATGCTTTTGTTCTGGGGATTTGTCCTGAAGCAGATTTTATCGTCAAGCATCTAGGGGTGATTTAATGCTTTGGTCATAGTTTTGTTGTTTTCCTTAATCTCAGACCAAACCTTAACCTAGTCACAGAACATATTCTAATCCCAATCCCAGAGTGAGCCCTAACTCCAGCTATGACACCATCATATGCCTGAAACTGTTATCCCCTTGAATAGATTTTTTAAGATGAGTAATAAAATCATAGATTTACAGATTGAAAGGACATCAGAGGTCATCTTGGTCTAACCCCCTTTCTTTTACAGAAGAAGAAACAGATGCCCAGAGGATTAAGTGACTTGCCCAAGGTCACAAAGATCATTTACTAGTGATATGACTAATAAACCTGTGTCCTCTACTTGTAAACTCAGATGAAACAACTATACCAGAGGTCACATATAGTAAAAAAATGACCAAGGGGCAGCTAGGTAATATAGTGGATAGAGTGTCAGGACTGGAATAGGGAAGACCTGGGTTCAAATCTAGCATCAGACACTTCCTAGCTGGGCGATCCTGGGCAAGTCACTTAATACCAATTGCCTGGCCTTACCTGCTCTTCTGTCCTTAAAATTGACATTAAGTCAGAAGGCTTTTCTTGAAAGAAGAGGAGAGAGAGAGAGAGAGAGAGAGAGAGAGA
>NW_025359730.1:0-9553 GCF_016433145.1 Gracilinanus agilis | reverse complement strand
AATATAAATAACCACAAAGGAGCAGACAACCCCATCTAGGACTACTTAATCTCTTTCCATTTTAATTATGTTCAACATGCAACATGCTCATAGTATGTGGTGCACCTAATCCTACAAATGCAGAGGATCATGTCCAAAGAAAAGAGAGCCCAGACAGAAGTTTGGGACTTTAGAACTGTAGATTTCATTAAAAATATTCTTAGTTATTCATTTCATCCCCAAATAGTGATGGGCAAACTATGGCCCACGGGCCAGATGCAACCCCCTGAAATGTTCTATCCAGCCTAGCGAAATTATTCCTAATCTGACGAATACAATGAGTAGGATACAATACAATGAAACTTCCAAAGAGTTGCCTTAGAAACAGACTGACAGATAAGCATTTCCTTTCCTTTGGCCCCCTCTTTAAAAAGTTTGCCCATCACTGGTCTAATCTATCTTAATCAGCTACAATTAGGAATCTAGGGGCTGGATGTCCGCTGATGACCAGTGGACTTCTTGTAGTATTTTGGGAAGGCTTTTCCCTGGCATATTCAGGAATGTAGCTGAAGTGGCTCATAGACAGCACCATCTTCTGGACAACTGCTATTTAACTCTCTTGCTGGATGAGTAATACAGGGACATACTGTCATCTTATATGGGCTTTAGGGCAGCACATGGGCTGAATTAGATTTCTGACAAAGAATCAATACAGTGATATTAGCCTCCTGCATTATACTGAGTGTCACAAAGATGATAACCTGAGGAGAGAGAACTGATAAGTAGAGGGATCAAATAAGTCATAGAATCATAGAATTTTGGAAGGGACTACTACTATCATCCAACCCACACCAGAATCTCTACTATAACATATCTGATGAAATGCTATCCACTCTCTGTATGAAAACCTCCAGTGAGGGAGAACCTACCACTCTTAAGGCAGCCCATTCCACTTTTGGACAACTTTAAGTTTTAGGAACTATTTTTTAAATAATTTTTTTTTTTTTGCTATCAAGGCTAAACTTGATTCTTTTCATTTTCTACTATTGTTTCTAATTCTTCCCTCTGGGGCCAAAGAAATTGTCATCTTTGTTCTATAGGTCAGCCTTTCAAATACTTGCAAAAAATTATGACTCCCCTAAGTCTTTAGGGGCTAAACATCCCTAATTCCTTCAACTCATTCTTATATAGCATGGATTCAAGGCTCTTAATCACACCGCCTGTACTCCTGTATAGCCTCTACCCTAGTGCTTCTCAGAGTGTGGTCTGAGGTCCCATGGAGGTCCCTGAGACCCTTTCAGTGTGTTGTCCATGCAAAACTATTTTAATAAAAATACTGTCATTTTAATGCCTAATATGGTAAATATAAAGTAGACAGAATTCACAAAAATAAAAGTTCTTTAGAGTCATCAATTTTTAAGAGTGTAAAGGATTTCTGAGACCTTTTTTTTTTTAACCCTTACCTTCTGCCTTAGAATCAATACTAAATATCCATTCTAAGGCAGAAGAATGGTAAGGTCTAGGCAATGAGAGTTAAGTGACTTGCCCAGGGCTACACAGTCAGGAAGTTTTTGAGGTCACATTTGAACCCAGGACCTCCCATCTCCATGCCTGGGACTCTTTCCACTAAGCCACCTAGCTACCCCATCCTGAGATCTTAAAAGTTCGAGAACTGCTCCTCTAGCTTAGTGTTGGCTTTCTAAATCTATAGCTTCCAGAACTGAACACAATTCCCTGGATATAATTTGAACAGGCCATAGTACTGATGGACTCAGTCCTTAATTCTGGGAGCTCTATCTCTCAAAGGAATCCAGGATCACATTAGCTTTTTCACTTCCCCCATCCTATATTTATGAAGTTAATTTTTTGAATTCAACTATAAATTGCTATATTTATCCCTACTGAATTTCATGTAATTAGATTCAACCTGATGCCTTAACCGATTCAAGATCTTTTTGGCTCTGACTCTGGCATACAGTGTGTTCATTATCTCATTTTTGGTGCCATCTGCAAACTGGATAAGCACGCCATCTATGCCTTTATTCAAATCATAGATAAAACTATTAGACAGCACAGGGCCAACCACAGATCCCTGGGACACTCCACTGGAGATCTCTTGCCCAGTTGACATTGAATCCCTCAATAACTATTCTTTGAGTCCAAGCATTAGCTAATCTAGTTCCAAGTGGGATCTAATTGTATTGTCACCCAGTCTCCATCTCTCCAGATTTCCCCAAAGAGTTATATAAGATACTTTATCATATGGACTAGTACTGATAGGTCTTGTTCTCTTCCTTCCTGGAGAAGGACAACATATGTCCTTCTCTAATCTCACACCATTCCTCCCATTTTCCATCATCTCTCAGATATTACCTTCAATGATTCAGCATTCACAACTGTGGGAGTCCTTTCAGTAGTTGAGGATGCCATTTATTTGGAAAAGGTGACTTGAATTCATCCAGGGTGACTAGAAGCTCCCTTGCTCTCTCCTTACTTGGCTTGGGTATCAACTCCCTATTAACCATTTCCATTGGGGAAAAGGTAATTCTCTATGCCAGAGAAAAGGAAAATGAGAACCGAGCAGCTCTCTCATCACTGTTGTCAGTTATCATCATTCTATCCAACTCAAGCAGAAGGTCTAGCTTTCCTTTGTACCTCCCTCCTTTTTCTTCTGACATAGCTAAAAACAGCAAGAACCAAAAACAAACCTTTAGATTATCCTTGCCTCTCCTTACCAGACTCTGCTCCTTCTGTACCAAAGCATGTAAAAGTCAGATTTAGGACCATGTTGTTCAGTCATTTCCAACTCTTTGTGATCCCATTTAGTGTTTTCTTGGCAAAGATACTAGAGTGGTTGGTCGTTTCCTTCTCCAGCTCATTTTACAGACAAGGAAACTGAGGCAAGCAAGATTAAGTAACTTGCCCAGGATCATAAATCTAGGAAGTGCCAGAGGCTAGATTTTCAGGAAGATGAGGCTTCCTGACTTCATGCCTGGCACTCTATCCATCACGCCACCTCACTGCCTTATCAGGACCATACCTTACTCTTAAATTCATTCTTTTTTAACTTTGTTTCAATCTTTTGAATATTAAAAAAATCTGAGCTGGTTGATGAGTACCGTAAACATCCAGACCAATCTCTTCAGACACTTCCTATTTTTTCTCTTCATTGGATTGTTTTCCTTTGTGCCTTTGGGATTTTTTTCTTAAAGTTTTCCCTGGATCAGGTCCCTGGCCAGCACACGTTGGCATCCTGACCCATATCTCTGCATGCCTGAGTTCTGGACCTAGGCCTGGCAGAGAGAAGGTGCTTAATACATGCTTACTGATGACTGAATCCTTTGAAATCCACTTTTCTAAAATCTCAGTTCCATGTTAGCCCAGTCCCAGATTTCCTCTTGTCCTCAGACACAAACTACTTTCCCCTGGCACTTGGCTCTTTCTTGATAGTGAGAATCACATTTGATACAGAACCATCTCTTTTGTGTTTCATCACTTTAGCACCTCACATCTGGACTTCTGCAATAGCCACTTGCTTGATCTACCTTCCTTAATTCTCTGCCATTCCAGTTCATCCTCCACTCAGCTCTTACACTGATGTCCCAAAGAGCAGGTCTGACCCCATCACCTGTTGTTATTCAGTCAACTCCAGGGGCTCCCCACTACTTCCAGGAGCAAAGAAAAGTCTTTCAGATCCTCTTAGAGCTTGGCTCTTTCCTATTTACCTTTCCTATCTTCTCTTATCTGAATCCTCCTCATATACTCTAAGATCTAACATTGTCTTTCTGTTGTTCCTCATGTAAGACATGTCACCTCTGGCCTCCAGATCTTTTCCCTCTGTCCTATGTCTGGAATTCTCTCTTTCTCTTTGTTCTGTGCCTCCTGACTTCCTTCCCTTTTCTCTCTCTCTCTCTCTCTCTCTCTCTCTCTCTTCCTTCCTTACCCCCCTCTCTCCTCTCTCTTTTCCTTGCCTTGCCTGCCTTCCTCCTTCCTTTCTCTTTTCTTTACTTTTCTTTCTCTTTTCCCTTCCTTCTTTCCTTTCTTCCTTCCTTTTTCTTTACTTTTCTTTCTCTTTCTTCTCTTTCTTTTTCTCTTCCTTTTCCCCCCTTTTCTTTTCTTTCTTTCTCTTCCTTCCTTTTTTCCATTTTCTTTTCATTTTCATTTTCTCCTTTCCTTCCCTCCTTCCCCTCCCTCCCCTTCCTTCCTTTCATTGACTTCCTACCTGGAACTCTATCCATTGTGCTGCCTAGCTACCTCCCCCATCTTGTATATAGTAGGTACTTACTCAATGTCGATCAAATCGAACAATCCTGTGAAGTGAATAATGCAAATATTATCACCCCTGTTTCAGAGATGAAAAAATTGAGGCTTAGAGAAAGTGATTCACCCAAGATCACATAGCGAGTAAGTGTCAGGATTGGGACACAAAATCAGGTCTTAGTGTCATGAAACAAGCATTGGGTTTCGAGTTATAGAATTTGGTTTTGAATCTTGTCTGTGCTATTCACTAATCATGTGACCTATGGAAAATGATTGAATCTCCCAATGTCTAGCTTTCCTCATCTGTATAGTGTGTAGATTGGACACCTGTATCAAACATGCAGCCTGCTGGCCACATATGGCAGCCTACAATATTCTGGAGCAAAACCAGATTAAAGTGTAATTGGGAAAGAGTTAACAAAATAAAATCAATAAAAAAAATGAAATCATAGATTATTTTAATATGTGATTTTCTAAGTCACTATATGTTTGCTTTACTCCTTAATTTGGTTTGAGTTTGACCTCTCTAGGTGACCTTTGGCATCTCTTCCACCTCTACAGTTATGCTCCAAAGGAAAGGGATGAAGCAATTATCTAAGCACTTGAGGATGAGAAGAGAGGCAATTCTTACCTAAGTTTCCTAATAATTATGAGTTTTAAGGGGCATAAGTGATCTGGCCTCCACGCTCTGCTTTGGCTGTGAAGACCGCATTGTACCCCTGGGCTTAAAAACAAAGAAAGAAGACCCAACCCTCTAGTGTTTGGCATTCTAATAAAATACCTGTTCTTTCAAGGATTGAATCTTATGCTTTTTGCCATCAATGTCCCGCTCTGGGAACTCTAGCATCTGGCCCTTCCCAACTCCAGCCTGGCTGGGGACGGTCTGCAATATCATTAGCTTCTGAGACATGATAGCCACTTTGTTTTGGAGACTGGCGATCACGGTGTCTTTGTGTTTGGATTCCATCTCGAAGCCTGAGAGGCGGCTGATTTCCTGGCCCAGGTGCTGAATGATGTCATCTTGGGTGGGGAATTCCTTGGGGATGCTGATCAGGCGAGACTGCTGCTCCACGTGGGGGATATTGACATAGTGCGATTGCTGAGCTTGGGGGATTTTGATGAGTTGGGAGTGTTCCAGAAAGGGCAAATTGACCACATGGGACTGATTCAGGTACATAACTTGGCCCTAAAGAGGTTTTCAGAAAGTTAAAAAGGTCAGAGAAGATTTGGTTTGCGGTTTGCTTAATCTATGAATGTGATGACAGCATCAGGGCCTGAAGTTCAAATCCAGCCTCACACACTTATATATAACACTGGGTAAGTCACTTAGCTGCCATTTGCCTCAGTTTCCTCAACTGTAAAATGAAAATAATAACAATAATACCTACCCCTCAGGGTTGCTTCGAGTATCCAATTTAATAATAACTGTAAAGCACTTAGCATAGAACCTAGCACATGTGGTGTGCTATGGAAAAGGGAACTATTATTAATATTAGCCCAAATTATTTGTTAAGCAACTACTATGGGCAAGGAATAGCCTTCCATCATCCCCTTTTCCTCATTCCTCCTGAGGCTTCCATTTTATGGAGACACCAGGCTGATCCTTTTTCGTTCTCTACCTGGTTCTTCTCCTGACCTGAACTTCAAAAATATATCTCATCCTGGAAATTCCCATGGGACCTGGGGCAGCATCCCTCTGCCAGATCATCTCCCTTCTCCATTGATGAGTTCCTCTTACGACCTCCATTTTGAGGAGGGACACTCAGGCTGCCCAGCCTTCGTTCACCTCCTGGCTCTGTTCCTGGCTTTCTGGACTTCAAAACTCTGCTCTCTCCCTACCACTTTTCACCTTTCTTTTGTGTATCTTCCCCTATTAGAATGGAAGCTCCTTGGGGGCAGGTCTTTCCTCTCTCCCCATTTGTACCCTCCTTATCTAGGTTGTGCTTCTGTTTGTTGTGTTAACCAAATTTTACATTTTAATCTGGGTTCCAGAGCCCAGGAGTTTGGCATGATCTCTAGGGGAGAATGGCTTAGAGGACTGAGAGAACAGAGTAAGGCAGACTGATTAGGAGGCTCCTGTAGGATGAGTCCATGCTAGAGGATGATGGATGATTTGGGGTGATGAGAGAGGGGAGGTACACGAGAGATATGGTACAGTAGAATCAAAAGGACTTTGGTAGCTGATTGGATGTGGGGGTGGTACAGAGCCATGGATAACTCCAAGGCTGGGAACTGTAGGAAATTGGGAAGAGGGTGAGCATGATACTGGCACACTGTAAGTGCTTAAAAAGTGCTTGTCACTTCCTAAGGCATTTGACTAGACACTGAAACAGAGAAAAGAATATAGAATGATATTATAAGAATTGATATTTTTCTTCAGTCATTTTTCAGTTGTTTCCAACTCTCTGCGACTCCTCTCGGGCTTTTCTTGCCAACACTACTGGAGTAGCTTGCCATTTCCTTTTCCAGCTCATTTTACAGATGAAGAAACTGAGGCAGGGTTAAGTGACTTGCCCAGAGGCACATACCTACTAAGTGTCTGAAGCTGGATTTGAACTCAGAAAGAAGGGTCTTCCTGACTCTTGCCCTAGCGCTTTATCTACTGAGCCACCTAGCTTCCCCAACTGACCTTTACATAGTGTTTTAAAAGTTTTTAGACCCATACTGTATATATTATCTCATTTCATCCTCCCCCTGGTATACTTATAGATCATTGAGCTCATGAATTTAGAGCTAGAAGGAACTTTGAAGGTCACAGAGAATAATAAGATCATAGTTTTAGAGCTGAAAGGGGCTTTGACAGCCATCTATAGTCTTGCTTCATCATTTTACATGAAAAAAAAAAGTTAAAAGCCACCTTTTAGGGAAAATGACTTGCCCAAGTTCACATAAGCAGTTAAGGGGGCAGAACCAAGAAAAACAAACCCAGGTCCTTATTACTCTCCCTGTTTTATAAATGGCAAAGCAAATGCTTAGAGAGAAACAAAATGACTTGCCCATGGCCACACAACTTGTAATATGCGAAGCAGGGTTTGTACCCTGCCCTTAAGGTCTTCCTGATCCCACACTACACCCACTATGCCAACTAAATGCCCGACATAAATGTGTCCCACAGCATCACATTTTGTCTCTAACCAGAGAATCTGTTAGGTTTCCAAAGCAACAACAAAATAAGGTCTTGCCATAAGCCATCAGCAAAATGTTTAGAAGATGAAAAAAGCAAACAAACCAACCAAAAAATCCTGCACCTTTGCTACAATCTGTTATATGTTTTAAAGTTCAGTCAAGGTGCAGTAGTTATTTTTAGGGTCAGTTAGGTAACGTAGTGGAGTTGGGAGAACCTGGGTTCAAATCTGATCTCAGACCACTTTCTAGTTGAATGAGCCTAGACAACTCATTAAACCCAATTGCCTAAACCTTAGCTGCTCTTCTGTCTTAGATTGGATACTTCTAGACAGAAGGTAAAGGTTTAAACAAACAAATAAAATGCAGCAGCTATTTTCACAGAGAACATTCCTTTTCTAAATAATTTCCCATCTGGCTTAAGTAAAACTATTTGGCTGCTCCTATGGTCAGAGCCTCTGTTAGCATGTTTGCCAATATTGGAATTGGGATTCTTCTAGGTCTCTGCCCATCAGTAAAGTCCTGGCTTCTGTCAAGAAGATCTGAGGCTCTTCATTATTAACCATTGCTGACATCTCTTAAATAATAGGAGCCAAATAATAATAACAGCTAGCATTTATATTGTATCTACTGTACCAGACACTATCTATACTAAGAACTTTCCAATTATCTCATTTGATCCTCTTGAGAAGTAGATGCTATTATTATCTCCATTTTACCGTTGAGGAAACTGAGACAGATAGCATCCTTTCCTTCTCTCTCTGGGCAAATGTCTTCCCTACCTAGATGATCTAGTGAGGATTGGTTTGGAGATCCGCTCAAATGAGGGTATGATATTGGGCAAGTTCATTTAACTGTTGCCCATTTCAGTTTTCTTATCTGTGGATACACTGGGATAGTAACAGCACCTGCTTCCTTAGCATTGTTTGGACATCAAATGAGATGTCTAGAAAGTGCTTCATTCATTAGTTGTTATTATTCTCTCTGTGCCTCTGTTTCATTATCTGTTAAATGGGAGTTGGACTAGATGACCTCTAAAATGCCATTCCATGTCCCATGCTAGGAAGGCTCCTTCTCATCACTGCTGATTATTTCCAATCTTATTGCCTTGAGAGAAAATGGGAAAGGTAATGGCTATTCTGCTCTTCACCCCTCAAGTTTGAGATGGATAAATTGCTTCTCCATATTTTTCCTATGGAGTGCATTTTCCAACCCACACAATCCACGAATCATTAATGATAGGAGGGGCAGCCAGTAGTTAAAAAGCCAGGTCTGGAGAAGGGCCATCTAGGGTTCAGATCTGACCTCAGACACTTCCTAGGCTTTGTGACCCTGGGCAAGTCACTCAACTCCATTTTGCCAGCCTTTACAACTCTTCTGCCTTGGGGAAATGATACTTATTATTGACTTATTGATTTGAAGACAGAAAGTAAGAGTTTAAAAAAAACAGTGGTAGGAGAAAAACTGGAGCAAAAGCCATTTAAGCTTGACCAGTTGGGATAATGAGGAAAAAACGTCAGCATACATCATCATCATCACAGAGTGCAGCTTGACATATGTAGCTTCTTGGCTTCCCCTCCCAAGTATCTGACTCATTTCTTTCAGCCCCCAATCCTTGAGAACAGCCATGTGTTTTCCGGTCTGTTTTCTAGGTGCAAACCCTAGGACCAAGATGTATTCTAGCTATGAAGGTCCAGAATCCTAAATCTTTCTCCTTCACAGTCCCTTATGTGTTAACCTGCCCCTCCCCAAATCTATCTCTTTCCAAATCTTTCCAAATCGCTTCGAATGATTCTTTTTCGCGCCTTTTAGATTCCAGCCAAACAGGACTACTAGCCAGCTCAGAAATGGTACTCCATTTGCCAACGGCATGCCTTCCCAAAGACCCCACTCCCATCTTGCAATATACAATGCCCTTGCTGCCACCTCTCAGTTCCTTTCCTTCCATCAAGCCTTGATTTAGAGGCAACCTCCAGCAGGTAGCCGCTGGGTGTTGTTGGCTTACTGCCATCATCCCTGTCCTGGGCTCCCAGATCAGTCCAAATCCATGAACTGCTTTTTGAAATACAGCTATTGATCCCTTTGGTGGTCCTTTGCTCCATCCTTCCCTCCCTCTCTCCCTCTCTCCCCCTTCCTCTCCAAACCTTATGATATCTCAGAGTAAAAGGGGACTTTAAAGGGAGAGCTTTAG
>NW_025359729.1:0-3549 GCF_016433145.1 Gracilinanus agilis | reverse complement strand
GTTAGGGATGCCTGAGCTAGAGGACCTCTGAGGTCCACTTCATGACTTAATCCCATGAAAATTAAATGGAATCACCCAGAAAGGAGCAAGACCACAAACTGCCCCATTCAGGAAATGCTGCAAAACCACCCAGATTGTGCTCAAAGAATGGGGGAGAGGGACATGTGTAATTGGACACCTGGAGTGCCAGTTGTCCATTCCATGCTCTGCCCCATCCTGAGGCTTAGGTCAAGCTACCACTGTGGAAGTGAGGCCAGAGTGACAAGTGAATGACCACCAAGGAGCCACACCTCCCCACCCATGATAGATAAGAATAGCATTGATGCTGATGCTGATGATGTGATGACAGGGTAGATATAAGGTGAGAGCAGTAAATAAGGACTCCTGTGAGGGCAAGCATAAAGGCTATAATAATATTTAGATTGATTGATGCTATAAGGTGTTCATGGGTTTAAACCATGATTTATTGAGTCAAAATCAATGATCTTAATTAGATTAAATGCCTATTCAGTCCATTCTAATCCTTTTTGAATTCATTTGTAGGCTAGGCCTGCCATGAGAAATAAGATTAAGCAGTAAGATATGATTAATATGGTGTAAGGGGTGGGAAGTTGAATTGCTCATGGTAGGGGGAGAAGGAGTGCAATTTCTAGGTCAAATAATAAGAATGTGATAGCCAATAGGAAGAATTTTATGGAGAAAGGTAGTCATGCTGATCCTAAAGGGTCGAAACCGCATTCGTAGGGGCTGGATTTTTCTAAGTATAAGTATAGCTGATGTAATCAGAAAGCAATTATGATGACAATTGTTGCGAGTAGGGAGTTAACTAAAAGGGTGATGATAAGATTAATTATTTTTCTCTGGTTTTATCCAGAACTTAATGATTGGAAATCAGTAGTACTAATTATACTAGAAAAATATGAGCCTCATCAGTAGATGGATACGTATAAGAATAGTCATACTACATCTACGAAGTGTCAATATCAGGCGGCTGCTTCGAAGCCAAAATGGCGTGTTGAAGTGAAGGGGAAGAAAAGCTGACGAAGAAGGCAAACAATAAGGAATGTCGAGCCAATGATTACGTGGAGGCCATGAAATCCTGTGGCTACAAAAAAAGTTGAGCCATAGACTCCATCAGAGATTGTAAAGGATGTTTCGTAATATTCTATGGCTTGAAGGATTGTGAAGTAAAGTCCTAGAAGGATAGTAATTAGCAGTGCTTGAATTATTTGTTTTCGGTTCCCTTCTATTAGGCTGTGATGGGCTCATGTAATTGAGACTCCTGATGCTAAGAGAACTGATGTGTTTAGAAGTGGGACTTCAAGAGGGTTAAGAGGGTTGATGCCCGTAGGAGGTCAGCAGCCTCCTAGTTCTGGAGTAGGGGCCAGACTTGAGTGGTAAAAGGCTCAGAAAAATCCGATGAAGAAGAAGACTTCGGAGATAATGAATAGGATCATACCATATCGTAATCCTTTTTGGACTACAGGGGTGTGATGTCCTTGGAATGTGCCTTCTCGAACCACATCCAGTCATCATTGATACATTGTTAGGAGTATTGAGATTAAGCCGATTGTAAGGAGAAGTGTAGAATTAAAATGGAATCATATAATTGTGCCTGATGTCAGTAGAAGCGCTGATAGTGCTCCTGTAAGTGGCCATGGGCTAGGGTTAACTATATGGTAAGCATGTGTTTGGTGTGTCATTATGAGTTATCATGTAGGTAAAGGCTGACTAGAAGGGTAAAGACGTGAGCTTGGATCATTGCTACGGCTAGTTCTAGGATTGTTAAGAGGAATAGAATTGAAAATGTAATGGTTGATACGGTTATGCTAAAAGATGAAAGGGCTAATGTGGCTGAGCCAATTAGGTGAATTAGTAAGTGTCCTGCAGTAATGTTAGCTGTTAGTCGGACTGCTAAGGCAAGAGGTTGGATAAATAGGCTAATTGTTTCAATAATAATTAGTATTGGGATTAGAGGGGTTGGAGTGCCTTGGGGTAAGAAGTGGCTAATGATATTTTAGGTTTGTTTCGAAAACCTATAATTACTGTACCAGCTCATAGTGGGATGGCTATGCCAATATTTATTGATAGCTGTGTACTTGGAGTGAATGAGTAAGGTAGAAGTCCTAGGAGGTTAGTGGAAGCAATAAATAGGATCAGGGATATTAATATAATGGATCAGGTTCGACCTTGTTTGTTATGCATTGTCATTATTTGTTTAGTGATAAGATGAATTAGTCAAATCTGTAGAGTTTGAATACGGTTAGGAAGTCATCGTTTAGGGGAAGATAAAATAATGCCTGGGAATAGGATAATAAGTGGTAGGGTTGTAATACCTATAATTGTTGGTGTAATGAATGGGGCAAATACATTTTCGTTCATTTGTTTTCTCAAGGTGAGGGTGTTTTTTGGGTTTTTGTCTGTTCTGTAGGGGATGGAATTTGTGTTAATGTTTGATTAATTATTTTGAGCTGATAGACACAAAATAATGCAATGATTATAAGTAAGATAGTGGTAAATCAAGTAGAAGTGTCTAATTGTGGCATGTTTTTTGAGGAGATGTTATGTCTTGTGCATGCTTGAAAGCATGGAAATAAGGGCTCAAAAATGATTGCATTATAGATGATCACTTTTCGAAATATTTGAGTGAAGTTATTTCTAGGACGATAGGTATAAAACTGTGGTTAGATCCACAGATTTCTGAACATTGACCGTAGAATACTCCTGGTCGAGATGATGTTAGGGTGACTTGGTTAAGTCGTCCTGGGATAGCATCAGCTTTTAGTCCTAATGATGGAACAGCTCATGCATGCAAGACATCTTCTGAGGAGATTAATATGCAAATAGGTAGTTCCATAGGTAGAACTACTCGATTGTCTACTTCTAGAAGTCGTAGTTGGCCAGGAGATAGGTCTTGAGTAGGGATTATATAGGAATTAAATGTTAAGTCTTCGTAGTCGGTGTATTCATAGCTTCAGTATCATTGATGACCCATAGCTTTGACTGTAAGATAGGGGTTGTAAATTTCATCTATTATATAGAGGATTCGTAATGAAGGTAGAGCAATTAGGACTAAAATTACTGCTGGTATGATAGTTCAAATTGTTTCTACTTCTTGAGCGTCTATAGTGCTTGTATGAGTTAGTTTTGTGGTTAGTATTAAAATAATGATGTAGAGCACTAAGGAGCTAATTAAAAAGACGATTATTAGGGTATGATCATGAAAATATATTAATTCTATAATAGGAGAGGTAGCATCTTGAAAGCCTAGTTGTATAGGATAGGGCATTTAAGATACATAAGGGTTAAACTTATAATTTAACTATGGCAAAGTTATGTAATAATTTTACTAGTATCTTAAGAGAAAGTCATAGAGGTTATGGGGTTGACTTGAAATCAATCTGAGGGGGTTCAATTCCTCCCTTTCTTGTCTAAGTTTTAATAAATACTGGTTGTTCAAATGTATGATAAGGGGGTGGATTGACGCTCTTCTCAGTAATGTTTGTAGAGGACCTACTACTTTCCACATCTGGTGATCTTATTTGATCC
>NW_025359728.1:0-4941 GCF_016433145.1 Gracilinanus agilis | reverse complement strand
GGGCTAAGTAATATTTTTTCTGGAAAGGGGGTGGTAGGCCAAAAAAGTTTGGGAACCACTGCTCTAGAGTAAATGCCTTTGACAAGCTTTAATTGATCTACTGACTGACTATTTAAGAGAAGAATGGGAAGGTGTTAGTGATGGTTCATGAAAAAGTACTAGGAGTTGCTACAAATAGGTATGCTCCTAGGGTAACAGCTGAACTGCAGCCATGAAGGCATGTTTAAGTTTGAGGAATAATCACATAGGTTGTCCTGTATCCAGTGGGATAGACAGAATCCTGAGATAACCCATTTCTCAAAACAATAATAGTAGCAGGCATATCACATTTAATGTGTGCCAGGTGCTTTGCTAAACACCTTACAAATATTATCTCATTTGATCATCATAACAACTCTGGGAGGTTATTATCCTCGTTTTATAGTTGAAGAAACTGAGGCAAACAGATTAAATGACTTGCCCATGGTCACACAGCTTGTGGTCAGATTTCAGTACAGGTCTTCCTGACTTCAGACCCAGCAATCTAATCTACTGGGCAGCCATCAAAAATGACATAAAAAAAGACATCAAAAATGATAAAGTCTTCCATTGTATCCCAGGCCATCGCCAGTAGTCCTGACTTTTCTCTTGCCACTGGACTTCAATGATTCTGAAAGAGTGAATGAGGCTGATGGCTGCGCAGTTCTGCTCCACTTAAATTCAATTCACTCACAAGTCCTCACACAGTGATTGTCATTGAGCCTTTCTGAAAACAGAGGAGCAACAGCAGATCATTGATCATATACAATATTTAGGTTAACTATGCAAACCAGACCATCAATAGTTTTCCCCCAAGACAATAGACCCTACATTTGAGGCTAATAAGAGTCAAAGACCTGTCTATCAGCTGGTCCATCCTCCTATACTTTGCCCACTTAGCTCCCAGAAAAGATTATCCCCTATCTCTGGCCAATTAGTGCTCAGAAATCTCTTTTTTCTTTTAATAACACTTTCTGTTTTAGAATCAATACTAAATATCAGTTCTGAGACAGAAGAGTGGTAAGGGCTCTAGGCAGTTGGGATTAAGTGACTTGCCCAAAGTCAAACAGCTAGGAAATATCTGAGGCCAGATTTGTACCCAGGACCTCCCAACTCCAGACTTGGCTCTCTATCCAATGAGTCATCTCCTTCCTCCCCGGCTCACAAATCTTCAAGACCACTAAAAGAAGGAGATACCTCAATAACAAGGACTGATGTCAGAAATGAAGCTTTTTCACTATATAAACAAGAGAAATCCAGCTTCATATTACTTTACTGCCAAAGACATCCTGCCAATTTCATGTGCATGTGAATATTCCTATAGGCATGAGGAAGACAGTGCAGAACCAGAAGACAATTTCCAAGACCAGAGGTACCAGAAGTGCCCAAGGTAATAAAGAACAGATTCATGCTCTTGAGCATTTGCTCAAGATCCATCTGGCTGTGATCAGTCTACAATCATCCAAGTCTTCGATAAATCTCACTAGAATACACTTAGGTTGTGTTGGGTTCTGCTTTACACTTTGATTCTGGAAGGATATTGTTCAGCATATAAATATTCATTTGAAGAGCATTAGAAGTTAAATGTTGGGAAATGGGTAGGAGAGTCTATGTCCCATTCTGATCCTCAGAATTAGCCTCTCTGACAATGATAGAACAAAGGAACTCTGATAGAATAAATAAGAAAGAACCAGAAACTCCATTTCAGATCATAGGTCAAGAACTGGGAGGGAACTCAGAAGTCATCTAGGACAACCCTCTCATTTTACAGATGAGAAAACTGAGGCCATAGCATGTGAAGAGGTTTGCCCAGTCTCCCAGAGGTAACAAGCAGAAGAGGTAGGATTTAAAGCCAGGCTCTCTAACCCTTTTCCATGGTACTTAGCTAGAGTTGTACTTCAGTTAACCATAGCTGTGTCGCACCTATTTATTCCATGTGCATGCCATCTTTGGCATGCATACCCTAGATTGCTAGATTCTGTCCTGCACTCTCTTGGATCTTGTTTGGGACAGCATTTGGGGAGAAAAGCTAGTGCTGAGAATCCAAATTATTTTTTTTTCCTGTATCCTGAGGCTGTTTATTGTTGCTCAGGTTTTCCAGTGCCTTGGGCAGTCAAGAGACTCTGTGTACAGAAATAGGACCAACAGAGAAAACAAAGTGGAACCTTCTATAGAACTCCATGGTTTTAAGAGCTCACTGAGGGTGGAAAGAACATCCATTTGGGTAGTTGGAAATAGCCTCTAGTAGGCAGAGTTATTATACTTGGTGTACACCAGGGCCGTGACTTTATTTCAGAGATTTCTCATGGACTTCTGGTTTTGGACTAATTTAAGCAATTAGTACCTTCCATTGCACAACAATGGGAAAGTACATTCTAAGATGCTGTTGTTTTTTCCTCTTAATTAATCTCAGGATGCTTTATTCGCCTAAGGTTCACATAAATTTGCATATACTTAACTCAAAGACTTACTCAAAGTTGGTTTTCAGTCTTGTCTGACTCTCTGACTTCTCAACCCCACTTGGGGTTTTCTTGGCAAAGATACTGGAGTAATTTGCCGTTGCCTTCTCCAGTTCATTTTACAGATAAAGAAATTGAGGCAAACAGGATTGGCTTTGCCCAGTGTCACAGAGAACTGATTTGAACTCAGGTCTTTCCAATTGTAGATGTGATGCTCTATCCACTATGGCACCTGTCTTAGTCATTCCTTATATAGCTACATCTCCAGCTCTTCCTCATGTGTGGAATCAACTTTGACTCTGCCTCGAAGGATCCCTACCTCCCTTAAAAGCTAAGATGTTTCCTCTGTTAGTTATCCAATCATATTTATATAACCCCTGTTTCACAAGCTTTTCTTACAGAAGCCATAGAAACTCTTTCTGCCTCCTTAATAATTCCCTAAAAATAGGAAAGCTAGGAGTAATAATTATGTCATTCTGTATAAGATACTTTTCCCCAGTGCCAGTGAGAGAGAATGTATAAGGGGTTTGTGAGAAAATACAGAGTTTTAACTTCCATTCACAAAGACCTCAGTTTTAATTATTTATAAAGAAATAAAGAGTTAACTTTTATCTATTTCCTGCCATATCTGGAGAGAGACAGAGGGAAAGAAAATAGAGAGGGCTTCTTTCTTTATGAAACAATTCTAACATAGTTTTTGTAATGGAGGAAGAAGATTCTTGAGAAGGCCTTGTATTTGGTATCTTGAGGAACCTGAATGGTAGTGCTGTGTTTACAGATATAAAGAGAAGTCATCTGAAATTATAATAATGGTTAAAAGTGACTTGGGGCAGCTGGTAGAGACATTGGCCTGAAGTCAGAAAGACCTACGTTCAAATCTAGTTTCAGACACTTACTAGCTATGTGACCCTGGGCACAGCATTTAATCCTTTTTACCTTAGTTTCCTTTTTTGTAAAAGGAGCTGGAGTGGGAAATGGCAAACCATTTGAGTATCTTTGCTAAGAAAACCCCAAATGAGATCACGAAGAGTTGGACATGACTGAAAATGATTGAACAACTACAATAAAGGTGACTCTCAGATGTGATTATTCTAATAGCTAAGAGAGAATAAGTAATTGTTCATATATTTGTTTTATTGTTGATTTCATTTTTAATAAATTGTATATTTAGTTACCTTACAATTTATTTAATCCTAAGGGATTTATCATGTAGAGAGATATGAATAACAACTATCAGGAAAGGAATTAAATAATATTTCATTTAAATTTTATTTTATTTATTTTATTTAAATATATTTTATTTGAATAACTGTGTTAAAGAAGTACCTCCTAAAGTAGATGCTCTGTACTTAGTTGATTGAGATATGTACTGAAATTATATTAATTAATGAAGAAATATACAAATGTTCAGGGTGATCAGATTAAATATAAGAACAAGTCAAGTTACAGACGGAAGGGTGACCTATAAATAAAGTTGATAGACTCCATAGACTTTGCAGTATCTACTTTGAATAATATTCTATTTATCTATGTATAGGCTCTTTCTGCCAAAAGAGTATAAACTCTTTGAGGACAAGGACAATTTCTATTTCATCTTTTTATCCTCAGCACTTAGCAGAAAGTATATAGTAGGTATTTTGTAAATTATGGTTGAATGAAACTGAGTTGTGAATGATATGGTGGAAATGGAGGCAAGGAGCAGGTGGAATCAAGATTGTATATAGGTTATTATGCTATGCTGTAGAGCAGTGGTTTCCAAAATTTTTTGGCCTACCGCCCCCTTTCCAGAAAAAATATTACTTAGCACCCTGGAAATCAATTTTTTTTTAATTTTTAATAGCAATGAATAGGAAAGATAAATGCACCTGTGGCCATCACCGCACTCCTGGATCGCTGCAGCACCACCAGGGGGCAGTAGCGCCCACTTTGGGAATCACTGCTATAGAGCTTGGAGGGAAAATAGATTTAATTTGAATTGGGTAGCCTATAGACTTCTCAATATGAAATAACTTTTGTTTAAAAACAAATAGTGGGGAAGAATAGCTAGCTGGCTCAGTGGATTGAGATCTAGGCCTAGCTCAAATCTGGCCTCAGACACTTCCCAGTTGTGTGACCTTGGGCAAGTCACTTAATCCCAAATTGCCTAGCCCTTACTGCTCTTCTGTCTTGGAACCAATACTTTGTATTGGTTCCAGCGTAAGTAAGGGTTTAGCTAGATGGTACAGTAGATAGACCACCAGGCCTGGAATCAGGAGAAACTAAGTTTAAATCTGGCCTCAGACACTTCCTGGTTGAAGAACCCTGGGCAAGTCACTTAACCCCAATTGCCAGGAACATACTCAATGCTGATTCTAAGTCGGAAAGCAAGGGTTTAAAAAACAAACAAACAATACCAATAAGCCTGTGAGGAAGGTGTCTTATCTCCTCTTGGCACCATTTCTATATCCTCAGATATTTGGACCTA
>NW_025359727.1:0-8827 GCF_016433145.1 Gracilinanus agilis | reverse complement strand
TATATATTATTTATGTATAATGTTTTTAAAAAAAGATATCTAATCCCGAGTTTTCACTATATCACAGGATTTTGCAGCACACTATTGGCTGATGGAATGAAAGGTGACCAACCACAGTTCTCTGTTCTGTATACTGGGAGCTGACTGGCTCAGTGACTATAGGTTAATGAGGGTGGAAAGTGGGAAGGGTTTATAAAGCCTTAAAATACATATGAATAATAAAATAAATATAACTCTGCTACTTTGCAGATTTCCACCTATTGCAGGAGTCTGTATAATTTAACTCCCTCAATAAATGACAGATCAGTGTCATTTTTTATTATTCTTGTTAAACCAAACCAGTAATTTAAATGATGTATAGAGAATTGTAAGGAAACTATCTCTAACAATGAAGGTCAAAATATGCACTGCCATTTAGGCTCTGAGAGTTGCCAGAGTTTGTGTGACATTTCCAGATTCACATAAAAAGTATGGGTAAAAGGCATGAATTGAACACAGATCTTTTTAATTTCAAGGCTAGCTTTCTATCCAATAGGTATACTGACTGTCAATATTAAGGCTCCATTCAGAGAAGGATGATGTCCAGATTACAGTAGCAATAATCTCACTATATTTTTGTGCATGTCAGAAGATATCCGGACAGCAAAGCAGGGGACAATACCAAATCACCTCCCAGATTTCTATAGAAGGAACCGAAGAAGTTTGAATGTAGATTGAACATGCAATGCTTCACTTTATTTACACCATGGATTTTTCTCAAGTGTAAGTGATATGTGTCTTCTTTCCCAATGTGATGAACATGGAAATATGTATTCTATAACACATGTACAAATGATATCTTATTACTTGCCTTTTGGGGGTGGAAGGAAGATAAAGAATATGGAGCACAAAATCCCAGAAAATAATTATTGAAAATCCTACTAACTTGTTATCTGGAAAAACATATAAAATTATTTTTAAAAAGAAGTTATTACCTTTACTAAATCTTTCTACCGCAGAGGCAGATCATACTTACCTCCTATTCAGTTGGTTCCTTTTCTCATTCTCTTATCTGTTTCTGTTCTGCTGTTCTATTTTTCCTCCTTTTTTCTTTAATCATTGGTTTTCTTTTCCTTTTATGCTAGATAAGTCTTTATCTGTCTAGTCTGAAATAACTATAAAGGTAGAAAATATTATTTCTATTAGCTATCATTTATTTGGGATGGCAAAATGTTTAAGGATTAATGTATTGCTGGAATGATTTTTCACTCAATGGTGGGGGAAATTTTCAAAGCACTGCCTAGGGCAGCAAATTGATTAGGTTTCTCAAATCATTCTATTTTCTGAAAGAAGTTCTTCAAAATAATAGATATTTGAAAAATATTCTCTTATATCTTTATATTTCATGAATAATATCTGTAAGTATTAATTAATGACAAAAGATAGTTTAATAATGAAAATGTCATGTTGGGACGGAATTCTGGATCTTTTTTTCCCCTTAGTTTTATCCTCTCTAAGTAGTTGATACTACATAGTTCTTATATGTAGTCACATGTCATTACAACCAGCTTAAATAATGACACAAATTTCCCAGCTGTGTCACAATTTTTTCATATTTTGTGTTTCTTGGGATTCACTTATTTATTTAAATATTAATTTGGTTCTAATATATTCTAAATTATACAATAGATAAAAGAATACAATAGATAATATTACAAATAATATTTGGGGTGTGTATGTGGATGTGTGTGTACGTGATGTGGGGGCACATTAGTGTGACCAAATTTTCCATCACTTTGTGATGCAGATTTTTTTTTAAATTTTAACTTTACAGGTTGCTAAGGATTTTCATGTTTAGTTCTGATCAATCTTCCTTTGGAAACTAACAGAGTGTATTTTTAAAACAGGTATTTTAGGTGTATTTGTGTGTATGTGTTTATGTATTTATTATGTTTATTCATTCCCTAATTCCTCAAGGAAACATAGCAACACTTCAAGAAACCAAAATGAAAATTTAATACTTTCATAGGATTTTGGAATTTCTCATCCTGTATCTTTGAACTTCTATGTATGTGAATTTAATAAAAATTTGCACTCCTCTTTCCTTTTAGAAACAAAAGTTTTGAAAATGCATTTCAGTCTCACCTGAACTCTTTGATTGAGTGCATGGCTATAAATTTTTTGCACAAGTCTTTTGCCTTATTATCTCTTTGGGGTACAAACCAAACAGTGGTATGGCTGGGTCAAAGGGTAGGCATTATTTTGATGCCTTTTGGGTATAATTCCAAATTGCCCTCCAGAATGGTTGGACCAATTCACAACTTCACTAGCAGTGTATCAGTGTTGCAATTTTGCTAAAACCCCTCCAACATTTATCACTTTCCTTTGCTCCCATGTTGGCCAATGTGCTAGGTGTGAGGTGGTATCTCAGTTGTTTTAATTTGCAATTATCTAATCAGGAGGGATTTAGAATACGTTTTCATATGTTCATTGATAGTTTTTATCTCATCATGTGAAAATTGCCTATTCATGTCCATTGGTCATTTGTTAATTGAGGAATGGCTTGATATTTTGTAAATTTGACTTAGTTCTTTATATATTTAGGAAATTAAGTCTTTGTCAGAGAGAAACTCTTCTTTATTAAAAATTCAAGATCCTATTCTTTATATTTTCCAAATGGCTTACCATGTTGCCTTATAAAATAATAATTCCTTTGCTGAATTGATCTTAAAACCTGCAGTAACTCCTTTATATTCAAAAGATTCCAGGCCCAAACAGGTAAAATAATTCAATCAAATACAGAACTAGGACTAATATCATTTTTGACTTCCAAGCTTGTTGTTTTTTTATTTTCTTTTTTATAACTGAAAGGAGTCAAATTAGCATCTTAAGTTAATTCTCAATAAACAGATGCTATTTTATTCTTTAACTTATTTTTAAAGGCTATACTATGTATGTCATCTTAATCAGTACTAAAATGTTCAATTATTTTCAGCTATTATGAATTTTGAGCATTAATTGCTCATATAGTATTTATCTCAACAATTTTATAAATATATTCCTCCCCTCAAGCAGTAATACTCTAGGTACTCTCACTAAAAAAACTAACAAAAATTAATTAATCATTTGTATGTAAATATACAATATTATTTAACACATTATTTAATACATTAAACATAAGATTTATAAAATGATAGAATATCTGTGCCAGTTATTTGAATAAAATACTCTTTTGGAGGAGGAGAGATTTCCCTGGTATAGGGAGATCCTGGTAAATAGATTTTCTCTATCAATATAGAAGGGAGACTGCTCTTCAATTTGCAGTATTAAAATATTGTCAGGGACACTGAGGGATTAGGTGGCTTGGTTTGCCCACAATCATACAGTTGATATTTGTGATAGGCAGGATATAAATAGTTTTCTTCTTAACTCTGATACCAACTTTTAATTCAATTTACCGTACAAATATATATGAGCCTATTTTGTTTTAATTATAAATATATTTTGATACATGGCAAAAAATTTCCTCTATGAATTTGAAAGTCTATCTTCTCTAAAACTATCTTACTGCCTCTAGTTTGATATATCCTTTGATTGATACAATAAATTCTCAAATGCTTATATAATTTATATCTAATCTCTTTCTATTATTAGATTTACTATTTGACTCTAAATGTGAGAACTACAAACAATGAAAGGAAGTTAATTGAGAGAGAGATTTAAGATTGATATATAGAAAGGGCTTCCTATCACTTGGCATTTTTCTAAAAGTAGAATGTATTTCACATCTGTGGAGATCTTCAAGAAGGTGATAGGTGACCATGTCTTGGATATTTACAGTTTAGAATGGATGGAACTAAAGTCTCTGAGTTCTTTTAATGAAGAAATTGGGGGAATTCTATTAATCCCTGCATGAGTAAACATAAAATACAAAACATATCATTGCTCCCATCCTTACAGCTTTCTTAAAGAAAGTTATATTATGTTCCGCTCTTCACTAAGTGACATTTAGATTAGAAAGTTTGGAAGAGGATGGCTAAAATCATCGAGAGAACAAAAATATCAAAATGATAAACCACTCACAAGAAAGCAAATTCTGACACATAGAAAGCAAATTCTATGCTTTTTTTAAAATACATCAAATCTTGGAGAATGGAGTAGTAGATGGAAGACTGGAGAAAATTCTATTTACCTTCATTTACTTGCTACTTCTTTAGTAGTTCTATACCTTTGCCAGTGTTCTGGCCTAGAATGTTCTTCTAATCTCTTTTTTCCCAACTCTTAGTATCCTCTAGAGCCATGATGGCAAAGGTTTGCCTGATGTCCCAGAAGGGGCAGCTCTGTTTCCCCCTTCAGTCTGCCAATGGGAGCACTTCCTCCCTCAGCTCTCTCGGGTAATGTGGGAGGCTCACAGGTAGCTTGAAGGTGTAGTTTGGGCACACAATCTATAAAAGGTTCCCCAACACTATTCTAGAGGATATATCAGTATTAAATTATCCATAAAACTTAATGGAATACGTACTTTCCAATTTAAAGTGCTTTCCTTTTTTTTTTAACTTTTTCTCTATATTTCTTACATCATGTGACCTATACTATTTGACACTCAATGGGTATTGACTTATTTATTTAGTTAATTAAGAGAGTAGGGCATAGAAGACTGGGATTCAAGTTCTAACTCTGCCCCTTGAATCTATGTCTTCCAGATTTCAAATCTATTTACTTCCCCGCAGGTTTAAATGTTTATGATGCCAATCTGTAAAAATCTTATTTCCCTTACTAGAAAGTAAGCAACCGGTTGAGGTTATTTTTTTATTACTTCCTTGGAATCCAGGATAGAGCTCTGAGCATAAAAAATACTCAGCAAAATTTAATGGGAGAAAAAGATTGAAGAATCAACATTGTTGATGATAAAAGCAGTCTTTTTCTGGCCTTAGGGGCAGAGGTCTCTACATATTGAGAAGTTCCTGTTTTTATAATGATTAAGGGAAAATTTGAGAGAGTTCACTAGACTACAATTCAGAAATTTTTGGACAGTATTTGGCTTTCACTTTGATAAATACAGATTTGAAATGTCTATTAGATAAATACAATTTTGTTGATACAAAACAAACAAAAAAAGCTTAAATTTTCAAAACATTACAGTTATAATGGGAGCTGTTTCATTTAGCCCTAGACAGATATAGTCAAAAGTATAGTGGATGGAGCACTTTGTTTTCGGTGAGGGAGATCTATTCAAGTCATTCTTCAATATCTTACTAGTTATATAACACTGGAAGAAAAATTTTAACATCTTTGTGTCATATTCCAAATCTACAAAATATGGGAGCTGAATTGAATGACTGGTTCAATCCTTTCTAACTCTGGATCTATGATTCTATGAGATAACATATAAATGCTCATTTTCCCCTTTTCTCTATTACCTTCTATTTCTTCTTTTGATTAAACACACAATTGTAATTTGTAGAATGTTTCATTTAGTTCAAGAAAGATTTATTAATCGTTATATGCAGGCATCTTTGCTACATGATAGAGATATAAAATCAAAATGAAAAATAGTTCCTTTAATCAAAAAGCTTATATTCAACTGATGATGAAGTTTAGTTTGCAACATTTACCCAAATAAGTGTACACAAGAAAATTAGAGGGCAAAATGAATATTAATCCCTAAGTTTAAGAAAAAATATTTCTAATAGGAAATGACCCCTAGGATGAGAAGAAAAGTATTAAAAGCAGGGTGGGGAACCAGGAAGAGGGGGACATATGGAATAAGGCAGTAAAGCTTTTCTGAAACCAAGTTGGGAAAGACTTTCAAAGTAAAACTGAGTCACATTCATCATAGTTCAATTAATTTTTTAAAAAGTATTAATTATTTATCTATAATAAGCAACATTCTGTATCATTTTCGCTTTATTTCTTTCACTTTCTTCTTGTAAGTGCTCGCTCTCTCTCTCTCTCTCTATATATATATATATTTATATATATTCTTCCACAACATAATGAATTTGGAAAAATGTATTGCTTAAAAGCACCTATGTATACTATAGCAGGTTACTTGCTGTCTGGAGGAAGTGGAAAGGGAGGGACAGAAGAAGAGATTTTGAACTGCAAAATGTCAGAAAATAAATATTAACAACTATTTCTATAAGTAATTGGGAATGAAAATACAATTTAAAATATTTAGAATTAAAAAATAAGCAAAGCAATGCTCTTTGTTCAGCATGGGAAGTTTTTTAATGTAACTAAAGATTCTACAGAATCTAAAGCTGAATTTGTAGGACAACTATTAATACAACTAGATCATTTTATAGTCTAAAACACAGAAATGAAATAGAAGTCATCTACATTGAAAATGTATTAAAATTTTATACATAAACACATCTGTATGTGCATTTATCTCTGGACTTTTTTTGTAGTGTCTGCTATTTTTTTTTCAAAATATTTGGAGAGTGCCATCAAGTTGAGCAAATTTATTTCTCAAAATGAGGCTTTTCATATTGAGGAAGCAAACATATGCCATTTTCATATACATTGTTTAAAAAAAAAAAAGTAGTGACCAAACTCAAAGGAATTCCTTTTTTTTCCCCTTTGTAACCCCAGTTCACCAATTGAAACTCCCAAGGCCAAAAAGGAAACAAAGGCTATAAAAATTATCATAGTGCAAAGATCCCCAAAACACCACTAGCCTATATAGTGCAGAGACATCGTATGGGAAATGTCAATGGGATTGATTTCACTGCAAATAACATTTAACAGTCATCTCATTATGTGGTGTACAAATGATGCCCATTTCTAGCCACAAATTAGTTCTTTCTGTGCATTAAGTACAAAAGGGGCAATTCACTGCAAGTTAATCAATGAAAGCCTCAACTTTATGTAATTATTGAAAAGTCAAGAAACAGATACAAATAGGTATCTCACATTTTGCTATTAAAAGCTTCTAAAATAACTAGACTAGACACTACATAAAGCTATGAGTAGAAGAGAAAATGATCTTGTCTTTTAGAAAATTAGTTGTAGTTTGGTTGGCTAATGAAAGGAATCTGTTCGCTTGAGGATATATCAAGTCTTGTTACATTGGCTGAAATAATGAGAATGACTAAATTGTGTAGTGAGGGTCCAATTTTTTTCTTCTACTTGTGAAGCTTAAACCTTGACCAAAAAGAAGAAACATTATACAGTACTAGAGTGGCTGGAGTCTGGGGGTGCCATACAGAGCCTTACAAGTTACTGGATCTACTCAGAGCTATTTTTTATCTCCTGACCAGTAACAGAATTGATATCAATTCATGTGAAATTTTTAGGTTGAAATGTAAGTAGTTTGGAAGGGGCCAAGGCACAGAGAACTGTAATGCAAAGGAACAAACTTATGGTATTCTAAAGTATTCCTCTAAGGAAAGGAGTCTAATGAATCTAAATCTTATGATAGTACTTCAAAGCAGCTATAATTGTTTCTGATTTAGCTGAATTCTAATTTAAGCTTACTAAGGTCATTTATTATAAGATGATCTTATATTTCAGAATTTGAGTTAAAAGCAACAATAAAGTCTGAAAAAAAATAGCCCATGGAGATAAAATAATCCAACCCTCTTGGGGCTCTTATCTTGGGCCCTATGAAATTAACATAATAATAATAATAATAATAATAATAATAATAATAGTTCTATTGAAATAAAATTGGTTTCTTTTGTAACTCTATGCATTTTTTGTTAAGTACAGGTATCTCTTCCATGTCACAACTTTCACCATCATAGTTTTGATGTATCACAAGTGTAACAAATTAATTGAGAAATTTGGGGGAGTTTTTGCAAAAGTCACAGATAACACAGGAAGGCCAACAGATGACACAGAAGAAAGTTTAGAAAATCATAAATGCATAAAATATGTATATAGCATTGTATAATATCAACATATTTTTTTCTTTTAATACCACAGATATATGAACATTCTTTTTTAAAATTAAAATAACTAAAAAAGTTAAAGTTTGCAAAAAGAACCAAAAGCCAACAGACAACACACAGAGGCTAAAAATATAAAAATATTGTAAAAAGTTTAGTAACTCATAAATAAAATGTATATACTATATGTTTAATATTACTTATAGGGAGCAGCTGGGTAGTTCAGGGGACTGAGAGCCAGACCTAGAGACCAGATGTCCTAAGGTTCGAATCTTGCCTCAGGCACTTACCAGCTGAGTGACCCTGGGCAAGTCACTTGACCCCCATTGCCTAGGCCTTACCACTCTTCTGCCTTGGAGCCAATATTGGCTCCAAGGCAGAAGGTAAGGCTTAAAAAATATTATTTATATAGTATATATTTTACTATTTTATAACATAAATGAACAGCTACACTTTTTTTTTCTTAAAATTCAATTTGTAGTAAAAGAATCATAGTTTTGCACTGGTTTGGGGATGCTGTGTGTCTATAGTAATTTCTCACATAACATTTCCTAGGAATATTGTAGTGATCTTTGCTTATCAAGTTTTTAATATCTTGTATTGTTTAAATCCCACAAACTCCCTTAAAATCCTGGGTCCCAAGTGTAGAGTTTCAAGTGCTTGAAAGTGCTCCATAGAAACAGAGAAAAGTAACGAACTTGAAGGAAAAAATAGAATTGTTAGATATGTTTCATTCAGGCAAAAAGGCTGCTGCTGTTGGTTGTCATTACAACATTAATGAGTCGACTGTGAGGCATAGCAAAGAAAAATAAAAGAAGAGAGGAGGAAATCTTTGAAGCTGTTGATGCAGCTACACCAACAACTGCAAAACATTTGCATAAACCATGAGAATGACATCTTTCACATAGAAATTATTAAGTTCTTTTTTGTGCAGGATTATTACTAAAAAATTA
>NW_025359726.1:0-5322 GCF_016433145.1 Gracilinanus agilis | reverse complement strand
GAGAGAGAGAGAGAGAGAGAGAGAGAGAGAGAGAGAGAGAGAAAGTAAAGAGTAAAGATGATAGTAGTGGGGTTAATTTGGTAGAGAAATTCAGAGAGAATGGGTTCAAGGGAATGTGTAGAAGGAGGTTTGGCTTCAACAAGAAGGTAGTCTACCTCTTCCTATGAAACAAGAATGAAAAGAGAAGATAGCATAGGAAAATGTGGAAGTGACATAAAGTAAGATAACAGAAGAGAATTCTCAGCAAACTTCCTAATTTTTGTGGAGAAGTATAAGGTGAATCCCTTATAGGATAGAAGTAGGAATTGTTCTCAGCAAATTGAAGAGAGGAAACAAGTCAAAAAGAGCTGATGTGTTGAGTGGGAGAACAAATAAGGGAGGAAAGAATGTCTGCCTTCTTGCAGTATGGGTCTAGTAGAGATTGTGATTTCCTCCAGTTCTGTTTGACAGTACCTGAATTAGGAACAAAGGAGATGGATGGGCAGGAATAATCCAGTGGGTCTGAAAAGGTATGATTGGCATTAAATTTAGGGGAGCAAAAAAATTAAGGGTAAAGGCTAGTGGAGTATTGAGCTGGTTCACCAAAGAGTCAAGGGGGGAAGAGAAAAAAATATAACTAGTTCTTCCTGAAGATGGCACCATAAAGAACTGAGGTGGTAGAAGGAATGGAGATCACAAAGAGGACAAAAAACAGGATTAATAGTCATTAAGGCATAAAGAAAGATGGCATGATAAAAGTTTACAATTGGAAAAAGGAACTTCAGTTTTTATGAACAGGAAGCAGAATACCTGTGGACAATATCAGGATCAGGTTGTAAGTATTTTGATGTGTAGCTGAGATTGAAAGGAGAAATATGTTTGAGGAATTGAATAGACTAAACAACTGGGAAGTTAGAGTACTTGAGGAGGTATTCATACACATAGTATAGTTCCCTAGTATGAGGACTAGGGTTGCGGAAGAGAGAAATACTTATTCAAGCAGGCACTGAATTCATTGAGGAAGGAATGAAAGTATCCCATGAATTTATAGACAATAGGCCTCAGTATTGAAATTGGGTAAATTTGGATAGTGTGAACCTCAAAGGAGGAAAGGCTATTTAGTAAAGCAGATTAAGGCTGGGTATAGAAGTGGTGATGGAAAGCAAAAAGAGTTATTACTCCTCCACTATGACCAGTAAATCAAGGACATGAGAAAAAGATGTAGCCATTCTTAGAAAGGGTGGTAAGAAAAGGGATACACTTGGAAGGAAATCGTGTTTCAATGATGGTCAAAATATGTAAGGAGTGGAAAAGGAGGTTTAAAATGAAAACAAGTTTGTTGATTATGGAATGGGCTTTCCATAGGCAGGGATAAAGCATGAGCAAATCTGAAATAGGACATTAGGGAGGAGAGAGTTGAGGTAGATAAGGACAAAGAAGCATCAAATCAAGTATGGGGAATGGGGTTTGTAATTAATCTGCTTTGGATTCAGAATCATGGGAGGGGGTGAATACAAAGAGATAGGGGTATATTGACCACTGATCAGTGAACACATTTCTCTCTACCAGAGTCAATGAATGACTCTGGTAGAGAGAAATGAGGCTAATGACTGTGTAACCACCTCTGCTTAAATCCAATTCACCAGCAAGTCAAGATATCACCCCATGATGTTATTGGTCCTCTTTGAAAATGAAGGATTAACAACAACTGTCATAGTATCAGCAGCTGGAAAGAGTTTGCTCAAAAAGTCATGAGATTAGTAATCTCATGTGATGGGCAAACTTTTTAAAGAGGGGACCAAAGGAAAGGCTCCTCTGTCAGTCTGTTTCTAAGGCAAATCTTTCAAAGTTTCATTGTATTGCATCCTACTCATTGTATTTGTCAGATTAGGAATAATGTTGTGTGGCCAGATAGAACATTTCATGGGACCACATCTGGCCCGCGGGCCATAGTTTGCCCATCACTGGTATTCTTGATCATCCCTTGAAATTCAGTCTCCTGGGAGGTTGAGGGAGATACTGTGCTCCTAAGACCCAAGAAGGCATACCTAACAAAGGTGTGGGAGCCTGGACTACAAGGTACTTTGCTTATCCTGGAAGAGAGCCAAGATAGAGTGAGGAAGGGAAGGAAGAGGTCTTACATTGCCTAGCACAATATCTCAAGCCCAATAAGTCCTTGACAAGTGTTTGTTGAATTAATGAAGGGGAGAAAGATGATTAATACCATGATTGAGAAGAGCACTAAGTAGATCTTTCTTTAGCATCCTAGAGTGATATTTTATATAGTTCTAGAGAAGGAAGAGTTTCTACTAGGGATGAATTTAACCTACTTTAGGAACTCTTTTGAAGAAGAATTGCTTAGGGTGGATTGTTTTGGATCTGGTAGTTATCTTTGTATATTCTGGTACAGAGGTCATGTAATAATGTCATATTGCCATAGTAAGTTAAGGCTTGCCAAATGCCTTTCCTCACCCTAAGCCTGTGAAGTGGGTGATAGCTTGGTGTAGGAAAAGAATCTTGAACCAGAGAAGGCTGCATGGTACAGTGACAGGAGCCCTGGCATTTTAAATCAGACCTATAATGTTTACAGCCTGTGTGATATTGGACAAATCACTTAACTTCCTAAATGGACTCTTTGGCCCCTTCTAGAGAACCCTAGATCTAGCATTCTGGATTTCTGATCATATGATCTATAGATTGTACCCAATGCCAGATTGCCCTGGTGGTAAGACTGATTGACTGGCAAGGTAAAAAGTGCCAGACCATAGCCCTGAGAAAACCGAGGAGCTCTTCCTTGACTGTTTTACTGTAAGATCGGCACTCAGGGCCCCATAGGACAAACACTGAGAAGAAAGACAGAGGGCTACAGCTGGAAGTTTTCTAGCATCTTACCTGGCCATTAACCCACACCCACGCCCTCCTACATACTGCCCCATGAGCTCACAGAGGAGCCTTCTTGCCGATTATACAGCAGGTGCTAGTAAGAAGAGAAAAACAATTATGTTCTTTCTCTTCTCCAGAGCTTCTCATCAATGCGAGGTACCAGCTGTGTTCATTTCTTGCACCTGTTGCTAACACTCAGGATAGATGAGTGTGGAGAGATGTTTCTCCCAGAAACACCTGCAGTTCTATGAGAAATCAGATGAAACCTGTGTCTTTAAAGAGGGACAGGAGAGTATTCACACGGAAACTGTGGGATTTCCAACGACTCCATCCACTCAAGGCAGTATGGTACAATGGATACAGGGTTTTGATTGGGTTCAAGTGTCAGCCTATTTATTGCCTTTGTGACCATGAACAAGTCCCTAATCCTCTCTGGCTTCTATTTCCTCATCTCTAAAATGAGGGTAGTTGAGTTAGACGGTCTCTGAGGTCCCTTCCAAGTCTAAATCTTGGGATCAATCTGAGCATTACTTCTTAGAAACAGGCTTATCTATGACCCACATAAAAAGGGGTGGACACTGGTTTCTTACTCATTTTCCTTGAGTTTCTCCCTGCCCACCCCACACCTCATTCATAGTTCTGGCATTATAGGGACTTCATGCCAGCACTTAGGATTCTCTTTCTGTATAGAGATCTTCTCAAATGTATTTTGGGTGGTCTTGGAAGAGAAAAACATTATTTACAATAGTCATATTTTCTGTTGGCTCTCTTCTGAACCACAGCCAAGGACCTTTGCCCACGACCAGTCCCTCCTTGCTCTAAACATAAAATTTCTCTTGAGACAGATTCATGTTCCTTCGATATGCTTGTCCAGCAAAGAGCACTAAATTAAATAAGTATTAGACCAGAAAGGTCACAACCACAACACACACACAATCAAACTTAGAATCACACAATTAAAGCCAGAAGGGACTTTAGTGACCACCCAGTCCCATCCACCTCGCTTTATTCTGAAGCAGCATGGCATAACAGGTAGAGAGAACCAGGCAGCCTTAGGAAGACCTGGGTTCGTGTCTTGCCTCAGACAGTTGCCAACTATGTGACCCTTAACTACTCTGAACCTGTTTCCTCACTTGTGAAATGGGTATCATAACAGCTCCCAGTACACTGGATTATTGCAAGGACTGAATTGAATAATGTGTGTAAAGTACTTTGCAAGCCTTAAAGCACTACAATTGTGAGGCATTACTGTTTCATGAGAAACTTTTCAATGGCATTTTATTAGAAGGGAAAAAATTAAATTAGTTATACATTACTGTTCTGGAATGAATTCCTTCCTCTCCTAGCATGAAGGAAGGAATGAAAAATATTTATTTAGTGTTTACAATGTTGCAGTCACTGTGCTAAAAGCTGACAATACAAAAAAAGTAAAGAAAAGTCCTATAAATCTATCAACAAAGATCCATTAAGCACCACCAATGTGCCAGGAATTGTGCCAAGTGTTGGGGATACAAACAAAATAAATGAAGCAATCTCTTAGACCTAAAGAGCTTCCAGAAAGAATCTGATATGGGGTACCTAGGTGGCTCAGTAGGTAAAGCAGCAGGTCTGGAAGCAGGAGTTCCTAGGTTCAAATCTGACTTAAGTCACTTACTAACTATATGACTCTGGGCAAGTCACTTAACCCCAATCGCCTAGCCCTTACTGATCTTCTGCCTTGAACTGATGTCTAGTATCAATTCTAAGAAAGAAGGTAAGAGTTTTGGGGTTTTTTTTTCAAAAAAAGAATCTGGGGGCAGCTGGGTAGCTCAGTGGATTGAGAGCCAGACCTAGATATGGAAGGTTCAAATCTGGCTTCAGACACTCCCTATCTGTGTGACCCTGGGCAAGTCACTTAACCCCCATTGCCTAGCCCTTACACTCTTCTGCCTTGGAGCCAATACACAGTATTCACTCCAAGACAGAAGGTAAGGGTTTAAAAAAATCTCTTGAATCTGTTGAATAAAGTTGATAAGCCTATTGAGTCTCCTTAGTGCTCTAACCATAGACTTGTGATCAGGGATCAACCCTGTCTCATCCCCAGAAGCAGCTATAGAAGCACATGGGAAAAACTACTCAAAGGGAGCTAACATGCACCCATCAAGAGATGGGAAAAGAGGGAGACCAGACATAGTAATGGAAAGAGTTGTACTACAATTCCCTGGCCATGGGGATATTCCTTAGGCACCTCTGGAAATCTGTTTTTGTTTCATGCTTTAAATTTGAACAAATGGACACATTTCTCGAAAGCTAATAGTTGTTGAAAGTTTTTAACTGCCTACTTTCATGGAGCTGTTTTCACTGACCTGAGAGTCAGGATTATAGAATGGCCTTTGCAATTTCATTGAATCATAAAGAGTACAAGATATAGAAATGTGCTCTCTCTCTCTCTCTCTCTCTCTTTCTCTCTCTCTCTCTCTC